>NC_056743.1:623997418-624114918 GCF_019279795.1 Protopterus annectens | reverse complement strand
CTATGCAAATCTTATTATTTACTGTGTCTATATGATCAAAAGCATTTCTATATATTAATAAAGAAAAGAAAAGAGAGTAGAAAGTAAAAGGGTGTAAGGCAGAAATAAAAAAATGTAAGAGAAAGCTATAAGAAGTATATACAATAGAATGTTACTTACTGTTTATATTAATAGAGTTAAAATAAAACATATTATTTACTATTATTTAGTTCTAATTATTATTAGTTAAAGCATGACAGATTATTTACAAACAAGCATAAGCAGTGTAATCAAGAAAGTATAATTAGGAATAGCATTTGAAGAACATATAAACTTTTAAAGGAAAAAAAAAAGTATCAAATTATTGACCTTATTTTTCCTCTTCAGAAAGAGAAACAAGTTAAATCACAGCTTGCCATTAAATCTCCAGATATTTTGACTAGTTATGAAACAAAACATTTCTTTGCACACAGAGAATAACTTTGATTAAATCTTTTTCAAAATATTTGTTGCTTCTTGGAAATGCAGGAACTATATTTAAAAAGATTAATAATAAAATAAAATGATGAGAGAGAAAAAAATATATAGTACAAATCATTTGTTTTTTAGTCTCTTCTTCTTCTTCTCTGAAGTCTTCCACGAAGTTTCAGTTGCCAGTCTCTTTAACGAAGGACTAGCCCATTCCATTTCTTCTATTTTTTCCAAAATCTTATTTTTTTTGATAAACAGTAAAGCAGAGTCTAAGTCATCGAAAATTTTAGGACCATCAGGAAGGAAGATTTTAAGCTTGGCAGGAAACAGAAGGTATGTTTTAAACTGTGCTTTTTTAAGCTCCCTTATTAGTGGCAGAAAAACTTTTCTTTCAGCTAATACCATGGAAGAATAGTCATTGTCAAAACGCACAGTTGTTTCATTAATCTTAACAGGAGCTTTAGCCCAAGCAGATTTAAGAACCATCTCTTTATCAAAAGATGATAGAAATCTAACTATAACTGATCTAGGATAGTTTTGTTAGAGTTAGTATTAGCTATAGATCTATGTGCTCTTTCGATACCAAAAGAGAATGCTTCTGGTAAATCTAAAGTTTTAGGGAGCCATGTTGTTAAAAAAGAAGTAATATTGTTACCTTCAATATTTTCTGGCAGTCCAAAAATCCTAATGTTATTGCACCTAGATCTATTTTCCAGGTCATCCAGCTTTGTTTGTAGATGTGTATTTTGTTTCAGCAGAAACTCAGTGTTGATTTCCTCTTCTTGTATTCTATTTTCCATGTCATTCACAGCTTCTTCTATGCCTGTCATCTGGATTTCTGTTGTTGCAGGTCCATATGTAACAAGTCTATTTGTTTTGTAGTTTCTTCTATGAAAGTGTCTATTTTAGTATCCATTTTATCCATCTTAGCAGTAAGTTGCTGGACTATAATTATCAGAGACTGAAGTTCTTTCTTGATGCTGGAGTCTTGAGAATTTGTCTTACTGGAACTCATTTCAGACTGATAAACTGACAGGAAAATTTCCAAAGTAATTTCTGACAGGAATATTATTAAGATTTCCTTTCTTTTTTAGATATAGTTCAAGAACTATATAAAACAAACATATTTAGAAAGAAAATTACTTCAAAAATTAATTTTTTAAGTAATTAATTCCTGTCAATGTAATGAAATTGGTGGAGCTGAAGAAATCTGCTGCTATCCTGTGTTTATCCTTGGCCACGCCCCCCGGAACATAACTTTCTGACAGAGATCGGTTAATCAAGATGGATACTGGGTAGGCTAGAGTATCAGCTGCGATTTGTAGGTATTCACTTGAGAGGTTGTCTGCTGCTAATTTGGTGGGGTTAAGTTTAGTTAAGAGTTTTTTTTATGTTGAAGGTAGGAACAGGAGAAAAAGAGAATACAGTGGTGAGATTACTAGTTGAAGGTAGGTTGGAGGGGAGGGGGGTTGTGCTGTCTAGCTAGTGATAGTATGGTTTGTGTGAAGTGTGTGTTGAATGAGGTAGCAATATTTTCAGAGGAGTGAGGGATGTTAGGAGGAGGGGTACTGACTTTAACTGGGTGGAGGATGGAGTTTATGGAGGACCAGAATTGTTTGGGGTTGTGTTGGGAGGAGTCTAGGGCAGACTGGTAGTATTGGAATTTGTCCTGTTCTATTAGCTTTTTGACTTTATTGCGTAGTTCTAGGAATTTCTGTCTAGTTGAGGGGGTTTTCGTTTTGCGCCAGTGCTCCCAGGCTTTATCCCTGGTTTTAATTTTTGACTTAGTGGTTTTCTGTAGCCATGGGGAGGGTTGTGCTTTGGTTCTGGAAAGTCTTATGGGGGCATGGTAATTAATGATGCTCAGGAAGGTAGTATTAAAAAATTCAGCAGCGTCATCAAGACTGAGGTACTTTAGAGGATGGCAGTTGCATTCTTTGAGGGTTGAGATGAATGTGAATGGGTTAAAGTTTAGTTTTTTTACGTATTTGACAGTAGACGACAGGTTTAGCTTGGCATAAGTGTTTTTTGAGTAGGAATGTTGGGGAGTGATCACTGAGGCTATCTGATAAGCAGCCTGCTATATATGACTGGGGGCTCTTACTGACTAGTATCCAGTCCAGGGTAGTGTGCTTGTTGGAGTTTTTATTTATCCTGGTTGGTGACTGGACTAGTTGGGTGAAGCCATGAAGGTTTAGATGATGGGTTGGATGGTTGCCAGAACAAGATTGCCAGAAAATATTGAAATCACCTAAAATTATAGTTTCTTGGGGGGAGATGGTGGGTAGACCAGCTGAGGAGGTTTTCTAGTGGAGGGATGTTTTGGCCAGGTGGCAAGTAGCATCCAATTATGTTGAGGGTTTTATTATGGCTTATTTTGAGGTTGGTATATATTATTTCTTCATTGCCTATTTGTGGAGTTGATGATTTTAAGATATGGATGTTTAGATGCTGTTTAAATATTATAGCTACACCGCCTCCTTTCTTGTTTAGTCGGTCTACTCTTAGTATGCCGTAACCTGTAGGGAGGATTTGCTCACTGGTAATGTGAGGGTTTAGCCAGGTTTCTGTCAGGATGACTATATCTGGGGAGTACAAGTCTATGGTGGCATGGAGCTCGGGTCTATATTAGAACACCGAACATTCAAAATGTTGAGTGTTCTAATATCGAACCCTACCAATCGAAAATGCTAAACATTGAACATTCAGAACAGTGAATTTTTTCCTAGGTGAAAATTTGCTGTTCCAAAACACATACACACAACACAAGCACGCCAAACAAACAGCAATCCACACACATACACCTAAACCTTTACACCTAACCCTACACTAAGCTTATACACACACCACTAACTATCCACTTACCTTAACCCAAACCCTAACCCTAAGGTCCGTCACTATCGCACACTCACCTCACCCACGCCCTAACCCTAACTCACCCACTCCACCCTAACGTCCACACAATCGCACACTTACCTGACCCGCGCCCTAACCCTAACTCACCTAACCTGCCCTAACTCTCACGTCCACACAATCACATACATACCTAACCCGCGCCCTAACCCTAACTCACCTAACCCGCCCTAACCCTCATGTCCACACAATCACACACATACCTAACCTGCACTCTAACCCTAACTAACCTAACCCACACTCAATCACACACTTACCTGAAACTGACCCATAACTTTCCACCAGAGCGCTGAAAATACCAAAGCAACAGAAATGGACAACCAAATTCTTTCCCTAGGAAAAAATTTGTTTTTCTGTTTCTTCGATATTTATCCTCCTTTATGAGGAGTGGGGATGGAGATGGTGGGGCCAGGGTTGGGGTGGATGTCTTCACTTTGGGCTAGTTTTGATATGCATGAGGTTATTAGTTTTCTCAGTTTTTGAATGTGTTTGTTTATAAGGGAAACTTTATGATTGTGCTCTGTGGGTAATAGGTATGGTGGGAGGGTTACTATGTTAAGTTGTAGGGATGTTTTTTGTTTGAGTAATATAGTTGATAGAATATGTGGGGGTGCATAGACATGGTTCTTGAGTTGGTGGGAGGGGAGCTGAGAGAGGGTGAGACACGAGTGGTGGTGTGAGTAGTAGTACAGTGGTAGTGGTTGAGTGGGGGAATGATGAGTTTTGGTAGGATGTAAGATATGCAAGGAGTGTGCATGCAGTGAGCGTAGGTATGGTATGCTTATACATGTTAGCTGAGGAGGAGTGATAGTAGTGGGAAGATGGAGGAGGTAGTGTTGGGTTTAGTGCCGTGGTAGGCTGTTGGAAAGATGGGAGCGGTTTGTGTGTGTAATAAAGGTTAGGACCACTGGCTTACTTAGCAAGTGGTTTAGGTTGAAAATGAGCAGGGTATTCGCCTGTGAACTCTCTAAGTGGGAGTTAGCCAAATATTTCATATTGAGATAATGGACCAACTTCCTGTCTCCCCTGCAGTCTTACATCATCATGATGTGCTTTCACGTGTTATGTTGGCCTGTACTTGGCACCCTAATGACATAATGCCAGCATGGTGTGCTTCCTTGAAGTTGGTCCTGTTTGAGAAGCAACACAGCATACTGCTTACCGCCCAGGGGTTTCACAGCCGCATACATTTTGCTGTACAGACGTGCCATGTCTGAGAGAGTGTGGGACACATTTGCTACTTCAGTAATATGTTGTCTTTGTGATCATCATACTGACATCAGCCACAAAGAGGTGGTATGCTGCCATTTCTCTCATGAATATTCAGTGACATCCTGAGCACTCATGCTGCCAATACTCTCATGGATACTCAGTGACATTCTGAGTACTCATGCTGCCATTATTCTCATGAATATTCAGTGACATCCTGAGCACTCATGCTGCCATTATTCTCATGAATATTCAGTGACATCCTGAGCACTCATGCTGCCAATACTCTCATGGATAGGGTTGCCACCTTTTCAAATGGCCAAAGTGGGACATTTTTGGTACAAACATCAGATTTTACAGGCCGACACATACCGACGATCAGTACAAAGGATAGAACTTAACTTTTTTGCCTAAATAAAAACTTATTCTTGTAGCATTTTAGTTGCTTATTCTGTTTCTTATAACATTTAGGTATTTTAGTTACAGAATAATTGTTTTATGCAACTATTACATAAAATATAGGAAATAATTTTGTCCTAAAATCTCAGGACATTTGCCATTTTTACAATTTTTGTCAGGACACAACTGCCCAAAGCGGGACTGTCCCTAGCAAAGTGGGACAGGTGGTAACCCTACTCATGGATACTCAGTGACATTCTGAGTACTCATGCTGCCATTATTCTCATGAATATTCAGTGACATCCTGAGCACTCATGCTGCCATTATTCTCATGAATATTCAGTGACATCCTGAGCACTCATGCTGCCAATACTCTCATGGATACTCGGTGACATTCTGAGCACTCATGCTGCCATTATTCTCATGAATACTCAGTGATATCTTGAGTACTTATACTGTCATCACTCTAATGAATATTCAGAATGTCACAGTTTTTTCCTTTATTTTCCATCCCATTTTTGCATCTGCTATAGAGTGCTCTCATAGCTACTTAGGAGTAATTGAATTGGTTCTAATTAAGCAGGAATGCATGGTATCACATCCATTTTGAGAAAATGCATGACGACTGAGCTGAGAACCCCCAGATACACAATTTTTAACAGTGCAAGTTGCATGTGTTTTTATCAGTGAGCAAGAAGGCACCAACTGAAATAGTGGTATCCAAAGATACTAATATGAAGACAGTGTATGCCACAATAATCACCTAAAGGCAGTGGCTATGATGGCAGTTTGCATGTCACCATAATTATTCAAAGCTAGTGCTATGATGACAGTGTATGTCACAATACTCATCTAAAGACGCTAATATTGTGTCAATCTGTATGTCACTGTGAAACAAGAGGGCATATTTTGTAATGTTGTTTTGTTAACTGCATAGAACTGCTTGGCACAAGTGCCTCTGTTTGAGGTGACCTGGGTGCGCATACACACACACACACAGACACACACACACACACACACACACACTGTCGCCAAACCAAGGTTTATAGGATTCAACTAAGTGGCGGCTTATAGCTTTAATATTCTGGGCTACACTGACAGACAATAAGGCAAAGACCCCAGCACAGTGACCATAATTTAGGCATTAAGCTGAAAGTGTGCTGAAAGCCAGGTTTAAGATTCAGGGATTCACATAGTTGCATGCACAACATACTATTTAATGTAGAGTGTCATTGAAAATATGTGCAAATTTACACTGAAGAACTCAGACTATTTCTATTTAAGTAACCAGTATGCATCACCTTGAAAACATGCACAAAATAAGAGATGGTAATTATACCTGGGTCATTTTAAGGCATGTTTTCAGGATCTTAATTGGACGGCACAGTGATACAGCAGTTTGCATTGTCACCTCAAAGCAAGAAGTTCTTTGTTTCAATTCTCAGCTGGGCTGCCTTCTGTGCAGAGTCTGCATGTCCTCTCTGCATTCATGTGGGCTTTAAAAAGAATTCCACAGAGGCACGAGCTCAACCAACAGTACTTTATTGCACAACACACAGGCTCACCACTACTGACCTAGGTTTCGTCCCGTAAGACTTCATCAGAGTGTGCTGAACCAGGAAAAACATTAAATGCAATCAAATTATTCAATAAACCAATCAAAAACATCAACCATTAGGAAACAATTGAAAGCAATTAAAAACACCCACAGTTGAACTCCACCCAGTCAACTCAGACATAAAATATAAAATATGTGTAGGCTGTGTCAACTGATAAATAAATGTAAATATTAAAATAAAAACTGTAATAAGTTTTTGAAAATGTCATGAATGTATGTGCTCGTTGTGAAATTTATAAAAATTCTATAAAATTAAAAATATATGTATATAATATATACACATATATATAACCATGACCAGAATTTAATATACTATGCTATGAATGGCAACAACCATCTGATGTCACCCTAAAATGCCTTAACCTCAAAAATGGCTTGATGGATATAAATTCATTTAAACCCGGATAATGATATGCCTTCAGTCTAAACTGCCATTTCAGTTCGCATACATCTAAGTGATAATCAGTGGTCCTTCCCTGTTGGTCTTTAACCAATTGCTGTATTACACAGAATTTGAAACTGTGATCATTATGTGCCATGACATGTCTGGCCAGTGCATTAGTAGGCTTCTTATGCTTTATGTCCAATATGTGCTCTTTTATCCTCTCCCTAAAATGTCTACAAGTCTTTCCCACGTAAAAAGCCATACATGCCTGGCATTTGGCAAGGTAGACAACATTAACAGAGAAACAATCATAATGCCCCAAGATGTTAATGGGTATGTTATTAATCTTAATATTGTTCCCTGTATATAAAATGTGTGCACATGTTAAACATCTACCACATTTAAAGTTGCCCATAATTTTATTACCAACATTATCTTTAATCATGGCACTTCTCTCAAAAATGTCCTTCAGGGTCAAATCTTTTCGAAAAATGAACTTAAGTTTACGTGCAGCAAATCCTTTAAAATCTTTTAATCTAGCAAAAGATTCCCAATTCTTTTCAATAATCATTCTAATATATTCAGCGTCAGCATTAAAGGTGAGGACATACAAAAAATGTTCATTAAATTGAACGTTTCCCCTACATTGATCAACTGTAACACTAAAAAAATCATCTTTACTTTTAAGAATAGGTTGAAAAATACCTCCATCCCTTTTAAATTGTATCTCTTTCCTGATTTCATCGGACATATACTTAGGATACCCCCTATTCAAAAAAAGTTTGACCATAAAATCCAACTCTAATTGGAAGTCCACCTCTTCACTAACCATATGTGCTGCCCTGACCATTTGGCCTTTAATAATGGCTCTTTTTTGATGACCAGGGTGCCAACTGTCAAAATGCAAGTATGAATTGGAAAATTCTCAATTCAATTCTCAGCTGGGCTGCCTTCTGTGCAGAGTCTGCATGTCCTCTCTGCATTCATGTGGGCTTCCTCCAGATTCCTCCCATGTTACAAAGACATGCGTCTGGAGCATTTCTCCCCAGGCCTCCACTGAAAATTGGCTCATTCCAAGTCAGAGTTTCCTGGTAAAAAATGTTACATAAAAAATCTTCTGAAGAATTGTGATAAAGTTTGAGCCCCAGGTACTAGGAAAACTTGGCAGCTTTCTTCTCCAGCAGGAAATTGAACTTTGTAAATATCATTCACCCATCTTTCATGAGTGTGAGAGTTTTATAACTCAGAAATGGGTTTGGGCTCCCACAGGAGCTACATCTTGGGCACAGTATTCTTTGTGATTATCTGTAGTACAGTTACTTATCCTGATCAGCTCTGAACTAATGGAGCAAGAGGCCATTAGGCTGTACAGAAGTTGTCCACTTACCTAGGCTGTGCATTGGTCTCTAGGCCCTCATTTAGGCCTGATCTGATTAAACCTCTAGTACCAGGTTGGACATTGGCATAGCTAATTTTCTCCCTGATAGCTGCTAAGCATTTACTGTAACCTCTGATGTCAGGACCACGCAGTGGTTTAGCAGAGGTGATGTAGACATCAGCATTATCAATGTTAGCTAGCCAGGTCCAGATTGTAGCACTGGTTACCTTAACATATCCATTGTTGGCCCACTTGATATCAGTTCCTCTAGAATTAGGTACACTGAGACCTTGCAAGTCAACACCTTTATAGAAAAGTAGCCTTCTCTGCTGTTGGGTATAACTGTGTCAGTGTGTCCTCAACCAGCACAACCAGAGCTGCCTAATTCTACCTTTGTGGGTCAGGAGGGGAAGGATATTTTTGGACATGGAGAGTGCCAAGTAGGCTGCAGATGGCCTCATTCCTCATTCAGGATTATGCCGTACATAAGTCTTGCAAGCTCAGGCTCAGCTGTCAGTGTCAGGAAATGCCAAGCCTATTTTGAAAAGACAAATGCTTATCTCTTCCTAGTGGGAGCAGCTTGTTAAGGAGTTGAAGACAGGCTGCCCAGTATCCACTTGGCATAACTGGATACAGGATATTTCATTACATTTTCTTGATGGCAGAAGAATATAGTAAGCCTGTCTTTTCTGGCCTTTAAGTGCATTTAACAGTTAACATTCCTTGCATCCATACCATCCTTCCCTTTCTTTATCTTTCCTGAATGACTGTATAGACTCCCTCTAAATTTCCCATTTCAGTAGTCAGTTCTATGGTATTACAATCCTCTCTTTGAAGAAGTACATTCAGAGAGAGGCTTTTGTGCAAGTATACAGGCAGTATGTGCTCATAGGCTCATGCTACCTGTGTGTAATACCTACAGCTCCTGCTAAGTGTCACCCAAATCTCAAGCCAAAGCTGATTTCCTATAGGATGAGTGAGCTAGCAGTGGCTGCTCAATCCCATCCTCCCCTGGCTTTTTTTTACAAGTGCCTGAGTTACTAGTAAAACTCACACAGACCATGTTGTAGTCAGGGTTTTTCCTGTATGTCATGCAGCTGGCTGTATCCATGGAGGCTGTTACAGAACCATCTCCTATTCCAGATTCTTTTTGGTAGAAATAGCAGGGGATATGTGGCCCATCCTGTATTTTAGCAGCCTTCACAGCTCCATATCTGCAGTAAAATTCCACAGTCTCATTGTTTTCCATCCTGTTTTTCCTTATTTGAAGAAAGTGGATGTGATATTTGGATAAGCAAGTTGCCTACCTTTACGTTAAGACCAAGTAAAGGGATTCAAAGCTCTTATGTTTCTGGATTAAAGCTGATCAGTAATATTTCAGGACAAGATTATTTGGCCTTTCTTCTTCTCCAAGGTCTTTGCAAATGTAAGGTAATGCCGGCAGCACACCTGTATGTAAGATTCACACAGGTATTTCCATGTGTAGACAGATGGCTTCTTGTACCTCAAGATTATTCCAGTCTGGGCTGACTCAAACATTTGACTGTTTTCTTTTTTGGAGATTACAGTGAACCAGGCCATATCACAAGTGACTTCCACTCAATCTGTTATGTGTCTTGGGTGCTACTTAAACATTGCTATCCATTAAAAGCTTCCTCCCCTTGACAATGCTAAGTAAGAATGATTCTTCATCACAGCATTTACTGATATCAGTCATACCCTCAGCAGGATTCCTTCTGCAGCTCCTCCATCCCTCATGATACAGTTAGCTTAACTGCATGTGGGCATGGCACTGGAATCTCCAGATACATTGAATGCAAGACTCTTAGGATCTGACACTTTCCTTGAGTCATTGTAAGCTTGTCTTGAGGCCATTCACTGGTGGGCAGATTTCATGCTGTTTCTGGTGGAATATCAATTATTCTCACAAACCTCCATGGCCTAGAAAACCACAGACACTTTCCTACGTGGTTGGGTTCATTGCCTACAGCAGTCAATCCAGGCCTCTCAGAGATAATAAGAGGATTCCATGAAAACGTACAGTTGACTCAAAGGCATCTTGGACTTCTTTCAGTATGAAAAGAATCATCACAATCTAATGGCCTCTCAGAATCCTCCTAGCCAGAAGACACATGCAGATAATTGGAGGATTTTTTTGTTGCTGGCTGGCAGTTATGATGATGTAATTGCATGAGGTGTTTTCTATATTAGTTCTGGATTATCTTTAGTATCTCCACAGTTTGGGTACACCTATTTTTATGATAGCATAAGTAGGGCATTCTTTCCGAAGGCATTATAAGATTTATTTAAAAGCACTTTTCTGCTGAGACCACTTGAACAAAAATCTTGCTCCTCCATGAGAACCTCATCTTGATAGCTGAGAATGTAACACTTCTTTGCTTTTAACTAACTCACTGGGCCTAACTCAAGGTCATGTCATGGCAGGCCATATTCTTCATAGTAGCAGTTACGTTCTGTCAAAAGTATTGCTGACTCATCTTTAATGTCAATCTTAACTAGAAACATTACATTCACTTGTTTCTTTCCATTTGCTTAAATGTAGGTAAATATTGTTGGATACTTTGTAGCTCTACCACCTGAAGTGCCACCTTTCAGAAGTATGTTCAGCTTTTCTTGTCCTTTGAAAAGGGAGAATTGGTGCCATTTTGTGCTGAATTTGGCTTCTTGATCTGTAACGTTTTTAGGTCAGTCGTCATTAAGAGTTGGGAATCATGAATCTTTTCACCCAGGTGGTCATTTGGTCTTCTAGGATATCTGTTTTGTAGTGACAGTATCTCAAAATAAATTATAACACTTAACATGCAGTCCTTCATATAATGATACCTGTTTGAGTAGTAAGCCTTGGGTACATGACACACTCCTTCTCTGCTGTAGCCTTCATGCATTAGCATGTAGCTTTAGTAGAGGCTGCTTTTTTAGAGTGGTTTGTCTTGCAACATAGTCACACAGGAAAGAAATGAAGAGTGCAGTATGACCTCCTTCTTCCATGGACTTCTGTCTAAAGAAGAAGAGCAGAAGAGTTGTTGCAAGAAAATGTTCCTGATGTTTCCTTGTGCCTGGTCATCAAAGCTGACGATTGTTGTGGGTTGCCTTTCAGGAGCAATAGATCATCTGCATAGCATACTGCAGTCAGATCAGTTAAATTCCTGAGAAGAGTGCTTAGCAAATGGCTGTAAAGTGGAGTTTTGTGATGCATATGAGAAAACAACAATTGAACTCAAGTAGACCATGAAAGTTATCTTTCTGGATTTATTTACAGAATCTCTTAACATGGAAGTTAGGAATCCATTGCTGGGCACCGTACTCAGTGCTTTATATTCTTTGACGAGGAGAACATGGTGCATGATGTGAAAGAGCTTCATAAGATCCACAAAGAGGGCCCTTTTATTTTATTCCTTTCCATATTAGATACATTGTAACAGAAAAAGGTGCATTGATGGTGCTGCAATCTTCTTTGAATCCATTGCATTACTAGACAATTTCCTGTGTGTCTTAAGGTGTTAACTGGCCAGGATACAAATTTCATATACAGTGGGGAAGATGTAGGAATTCTGAAGGAGGGTGATTTATACATGTCAGTGGTGCTCCTCTCTCTGGGCACTGTTGTGATGTATGGCATTTCCTAATGTCTAGGAATGTCCTGATCATCAAAGCTGTTTTGTAAATAATGCCAGAGAAATAAACACTACAAAGATGCAAATTTTAAGAAAATTGGGGTTAGCACGGAGAGGCCAAGGGAGTCTTGATCAGATCATTTCTTAAGTAGTTTACCTCTCTGCTTACTTCTTTTTGGTAATCATTTTAAGGTAAAATGGAATGTTATCTATATTGCATTGTGTGTATAGGTGTCACATGGCACTTTAAGTAGCTGGAGTAAATTTAGGATGTCAGGAAAAGGTGGAAATCAAGGAAATTGTTGCAAATGGCATCAGAAAAGATGTTGGAGAGAGCTGATGTTCTTCATGTTTCACTGTTGCAGTCATAACTGTAGGGTGTTCCTGCCAGCAGGCAGCCCGAGGTCGGCCAGAATTCCAAAGTCTGGGTCCGGCGTCGGCTGTACCAGCAAGTACCCGGACGTCAGAACGCAGAGGTATAAAGCTGACAGCCGACGCCATCTTCTCCAGTCTTTCTTGCCGTGCGGTGCAGCTCGCAAGTCGTTGGTTGGCGCATTCAGAACGTGCTTTGATTGTCGTCAGTCCGAAGTTTTCTACTTCTCTTCTCAAGCTAAGTACCCGCTAGAAACTTTTTCTTGCTCCTCCGATATCAGAAAAAGTTAATAATTGTATATCGTGTGGAAAAAAAATACCTCATAAAGATTTCCACTCTTACTGTCTACCTTGCTTAGGCCCTGACCACGACGTTTCTTGCTGTCGGTTCTGTGCCAGTTTTAATTCTCGCACTATCAAGCGTAGGTACGATTGGGCCTTGAATTATTTCGGTAGACGATTCAATTATAGGATGTCGTCGGATACTTTACCAACAACCGGAATTCAAAAGAAACGCAAGGACAAGGATAGGCCTCCGAGGTCCAAACAAGATACTTTGCAGCCGGAGCCAGCTTCGTTGTCGGCAGTTGTCAGTGAGGCGCTTTTGCAACCCCTGTCGTCCGCCACTTCGGAACCGATGGCTGACACGGACTCCCATGTGGAGCCTTCTAGGCCTAGTATTTTATCTGCTACAGGACCTTCGGAAGTCGCTCCTTCAGATGGGTCCGGAACCGCTGTGCAGGTATCGGCTTCTGAGGGGGTTTTCAGGCCTTCTCATATCACTATTTCTACAAAGACAAAGGCAAAGTCAAAGACTCCTGTTAAACCAAGGGTTTCTTCTCAAGCTTCCTCGGATACAGCTCCCAAGTCCCAGAAGCAATTACTACGGATGGCTGAAGATTTACTTACAATGATTAGGGGTTCTCACCCTCCTCCAGAAAAAAGGCCTAGACAGGATATTCCTTATGATTCATCTGATCAGGCTTCTGTGTCTTCTGTCTCTTCCTCTGACCAGGATTATTCTTTTCCTCCTTATGAGGATTCTGATGCAGAGGACTCTATTCCCTCTGCTTCTCCCCCTGAAGATTTCTCTTTTGGGGAAACCTTACATGATGAGGGAGCATTTTCATTGGGAAGGTCAGGATTATTCTGCTTCCAAGAAGAGACTTAGGGAATTTCTCCTTCTCCCTCAACACAGACCTTTGGCTATTCCTCCTGTACTTGATATTGTGGATGATGCTTTTTCTGAAGCTAACCTGAATCCTGATTCCTTGCCGCCTGCTCCTTCTAAGCCTGATAGATTTTACAGAGTCCCTGACTCCCATCAATTCTTATTTAAGAACCCTTCTGCTGATCCTGAAACCATTTCTCAGGGTTCTAGGGCTGCTAAGGCCGCTTCATCTAAAAATCCTATTCCCTCTGAAAAGGATTCTCGTGCCTTGGACAGGTGGGGCAAAAAGGTTTACACTTCTGCTACTCTTTCTATTAGAGCTTTAAATTGCCAGTTTCACATGTTCAAGTATCAGCAATTTCTTTTGTCTGTTTTAAAGCAAAGGCTCTCTACCTTTCCTGCATGTGCAGAGGACAAGGAATTACAGGATGTATTGCATGCAACTGAACAAGTTAGCAAACATAGTTTACATTGTGGTGTTGATGCCTTGGAAGCTTCTTGCAGGGCCGCAGCCTCTGGTACTGTTATCAGGAGACATGCTTAGCTTCGTGAGCAGAATTTACCTGAGCAGGTTAAGGCTAAACTATTAGATGCCCCTGTTCAGCATGATATTTTATTTGGATCCAAGGCTGAGGAGGTTATTAAAAAGATGGAAGAAAAAGCAAAATCTATGCAGACTGTTAAAGATTTTTTACAAGTTCAGCCTCCTAGATTTTCTAGAAATTGGCCCTCCAAAAAATTGGTCCTTTCCCACGTCTAACAGGCCTCAAAGGGGAAGATATAGACGCTCCAGAGGTCGGGTGCAGGTTCAGGCCTCTTACAGGTCCAGACAATGGACTGCTTCTTCACCTAGAAGGGGAGAAGACAGACCTCAATCACAAAAGAAGCAGACCCAATGACTCTCTCCGTTGGGCTACAGGTCCTCCTTGCCTGGAAGCCCCTCTCGGAGGAAAACTTTCTCTTTTCTACCAAAACTGGACTCATAGTACCCAGGACAAATGGGTTTTAGACGTGATTTTAAGAGGCTACAAATTCCACTTTCATACTCTGCCAAGGTCTTCGGGTTGGCCGGATCTGCCAAAACATCAATGGTCAGAGGCCTTAAATCAAGTGGACGCTTTATTGGCCATGAGAGCAATAGAACCTGTTCCACTTCCAGAGATGGGAAAAGGTTTTTACTCAAGACTATTTCTGGTCCCAAGGAAACAAAACTCATGGAGACCTATTCTGGACCTCTCAGTATTAAATACCTTTCTGGAGATTCCAAAATTCAAGATGCTTACTCTGCAACAACTTCTTCCCATGCTCTCCCAGGATGCTTGGATGGTGACATTGGACTTGAAGGAAGCCTATTTACACATTCCCATCAGACAGGAACGCAGAAAATACCTCAGATTCAAGGCAGGTTTGAGACACTTTCAATTCTCTGTACTGCCCTTTGGCTTATCTACTGCACCCAGAGTCTTTACCAAGTGTCTGGCTCCAGTAGTAGCTTATTGCAGACTCCAAGGGATTCAAATTTACCCCTATCTGGACGACTGCCTTATTCAGGCGGACAGCAAGGATCTTTTACTTCAACATCTGCAGTTTGTTCAGCGTCTTCTCCTACTACTAGGATTTTCAGTGAACACAAAAAAAGTCACATTTGATCCCCTCTCAACAAATGATCTTTTTGGGAGCTCTTCTAAACACAAGCTTACAAAGGGCCTTCCTTACTCCAGAAAAGCAAGTACAGCTGGCATCAATTTTCAAGACCTTGGCTACTTTAACTCAGCTCACTGCAAGGAAATTCCTGCAGACTTTGGGTTACATGGCTTCTTGCATCCTGTTGATCCCAAATGCAAGGCTTCATGTGAGAAAACTTCAATGGTACCTAAAGAGTGTGTGGTCTCAGCATTACCACAGCCTGGAAACAATGACACCTCTGATTCCCTGCCTCCAAAAAGAGTTCCTCTGGTGGTCCAGGGCTTGTGCTTTAAACGAAGGGAATCCCTTTCGTCTACCTCATCCTGTTCAGATCATAACCACAGACGCCTCGGATCATGCTTGGGGAGCTCATTACCTAAACAATTGCCAGCAGGGCTATTGGACAAAGAAGCATCTTCCCTGGCACATCAACTTGAAGGAAATGTTGGCAGTTCAAAATGCTCTGCTAGCCTTCCAGAGTCTTTTGCAACCAGGCCATCTTCTGATTCGCACAGACAATACCAAAGTCATGTTGTATATTTAAATAAGCAGGGGGGCTCTCACTCATACCCCCTTTGCAGACTAACCATGTGTTTATGGGACACAGCTCTAAATCTGAATCTGCATCTTCAAGCTCAATTCATTCCAGGAAAACAGAATCTCTTAGCAGACAGCCTAAGCAGAAATCTTTTGGATCCTCACGAATGGATGCTGGACCCCAACTTATTCAGCAGGATTACGGCAGTTTGGGGTTGCCCTCGGATAGATCTGTTTGCATCCCATCTCAATCATCAGCTGCCTCTCTTTTGCACCAGGTCCTTCCACAAAACAGCTTGGAAAGTGGATGCCCTGTCTTTCAGCTGGAGGAATCTTTCGGGATATGCCTTCCCTCCTCTTCCTCTTCTGCCTCGGGTGTTACTGAAAATAAAACAGGACAATAGCAAGATTATCATTTTGATAGCTCCAAATTGGCCTCGGCAGTTTTGGTATCCAACTTTAAGACACCTGTTCTTGGAACCTCCATGGATTCTGCCTCTGTTCCCTTCTCTTCTGTCCCAGCATTAGGGTCAGATGCTAAACTCTCAAATCAAGACTCTTTGCCTGGCAGCTTGGCTCTACAAGGGCCTTTGATTCCTTCTGCTTTTCCCAAACAAGTTTTGGATGTTCTCTTAGAAGCTAGGCACCCTAGCACTAGAAAATCTTATGCTTCTAAATGGAAAAGATTTTGTATTTGGATGCGGGATTGAGGTTCTGATCCTCTTTTGCCTGATATTTCTTCCATTTTACTTTACCTCTCAGACCTTTTGCTTAAAGGCCTCTCCTTTTCTTCCATTAAAATCCATGCTTCTGCTATCTCGGCTCATTACAACACTGACCCCCCCCCCCCCCCCATCTGCTCTCACCAGCTGGTGAGACAATTCTTGAGAGGGGCTAAGAATTTAAGACCTCCCAGAACTCCTCCTGTTCCTGCTTGGGATCTTAATTATGTTTTGGAAAACCTAACTTTACCTCCCTTTGAGCCTGCTGCTGCTTCGGATATCAAGTTCTTATCCTGGAAGACAGCTATTTTATTAGCATTGACTTCTGCCAGAAGGGTGTCAGAGTTGAAAGCTCTCATGGCTGTGGAAGCATACCTTATTTTCCACCAAGACAGAGTTGCCTTGAGGACCAATCCTACATTTATGCCTAAGGTGATTTCTAAACTGGCTTTAAATCAGACTATTCACCTTCCTACTTTCTTTCCAAATCCTCAAAACAAAGGGGAAAGGATTTTACATTCATTGGACGTACACAGACAACTACGGTTTTACCTGGACAGAACTAAAGATTTCAGAAAATCTGATCAGTTGCTTATCTCTTATGCCTCCAGTTCTCTAGGCAAGGCTATTTCTAAACAAACTATTTCCAAATGGATTGCTCATGGGATAAGGTTTTGTTACTCTCACTTTGGGAAGCAGATTCCAGGTACTGTTAGAAGTCATTCTACTAGAGCAGCTGCCACTTCAGCAGCTTTCCTCAGAGGAGTTCCTACCAAGGACATTTTGGAAGCTGCCACTTGGAGTTCAGTGCATACTTTTTCTAAGCACTATAATCTCCCTTTGTATTCTAAGTCTAGGGCAGGTTTTGCCTCTGCTGTCTTGCAGGGTCTTCTGGCTGCACCTTCTTCTGCATAACCTCCTCCCTCATTACAGCTTTGGGATTCCACCCTACAGTTATGACTGCAACAGTGAAACATGAAGAACATAGTACAGTTGTGTACACCTACCATAAATGTAGATGTTCGAGTGTCTTCACTGTTGCAGTCGTGTTTCCTCCACCAATCCCCTCTTATTTTTTGCTTGTTCTATCTTCCTCTTCTTTTGTGGTGTATTTGTGTTTCCTTTTTGGACACCTTTTGGTTACTTTGGGGGACTTCTGACATCTGGGGCAAGAAAGGCTGGAGAAGATGGCGTCGGCTGTCAGCTTTATACCTCTGCGTTCTGACGTCAGGGTACTTGCTGGTACAGCCGACGCCGGACCCAGACTTTGGAATTCTGGCCGACCTCGGGCTGCCTGCCGGCAGGAACACCCTACAGTTATGACTGCAACAGTGAAGACACTCGAACATCTACATTTATGGTAGGTGTACACAACTGTACTTTCTCTTACTATGCCCAAATAGGGAGCTCTGACACATTGTTGTTAACCTGTCTTGGTAAAATAAGTTAACTTGTGTTTACCTTCTGAAGTAAGAAACTTCCTCCATGTTTGCAGTTATTTTTGAGTACAAGGTTAATATCACACAGACCCTGTCTGCCTGTTGCTTTCTGTGGCCCCATAACTGACCTCCAGCTTTCATCTTATTTCACACTTCCACGCACCCCGTGCTTTTGTGCTAAGAAACAAAGCAAGCCTTGTAAGAAATGTATCTAGATCTACACATCAGATGTAGTCCATTGAAACTGGTGACTACTCTAATAGCCCCACAACTACTTCAAATGTCTGTACATATATTGCTGTAACCTTGAAAGACTGAAATAGACTTATGTCGTCTTCAAGTTTGCATCTCTTGAGAGAGAAACAGAGAGAGAGAAAGAGAGATAGAGTTGTGCAATTGGAAGAGGCAGGCAAGCACTTTGTAGATATGTAGTTCATGTACAGTATTCGTACATGGACAGTCTTTGCCAATTCTTGGTTATAGCTTGCATCCTCTATTCATAAGTAAGGGTTTCTGCAGCTTACCGGTACAATTTAAAGCTGCTGAAGCTTTCTGGGAAACTGTACTCCATTTAAGATTCATTCCTAGCTTCATTAAATGTCCTTGTACATGAACTTAAAATGAACTCACTTCCATGCAACTGCACTGCTAAAGAGCGAGTCCTTATGAAGCATGTGTTTTCTGGTCATTTGTACCTCATGCATAAGAAAGATTTAATAAAGGTAGAAATGTGCCTTTCCCTCAAATGGTGTATGGTTTTCTGGCAACATGATCTGTTTTAAGTTGTGCTGCTGATCTGCAGAACCCCAAAAATCTAGAAGTGGATGCAGAGTATAATTTACAGCAGCCATCAGTTGATCAAACCACATGTACCTGTAGCTGCTTCCATAATGGGGGGCATATAAGGAAAGTGTAACACATTTCTTTTTTTCATTTGACAATATTTTGCACCATTCTGTAGGTGTTTTTATTTGGATATTTGTATTCTGCCTTCCTAGCCTTGTCAGATGATATGGCCACTCCTGATAGCTGTTGTATTCAACCAGCACTATAATGGGGCAAGCTACTTCCCTGGTAATCTTTGCTGTTTTTTCCTGTAATAGTACAAGCTACTTCCCTGGTAATCTTTGCTGGTTTGTCCCATTGTAGAGTTTGAGTAGGGCACTTCAGGGTTTGTAATCCAAGTGGTAGTCAAATATGGAGGCATTGAACCCTTTTACCATGTAGACACTGAAGGAGAAATATTGTATCCTTTGTCAGTCCTTTCTAAACCCATAGTTGAACCCATGTCATCTGTATAACCCAAAGTATAGCAGTCATAGCCTAAGTCTGTAACATAACTGTAAATTGTTTTCTGGAAGTTCTAACATGTACATGAACACTGCCTAAAATGTTTCCTGAGGAAGGCAGAAAGCCACTTGGGAATGAGAGTGATAAATAAAACTGCAAGGAACCACCATGAAAGGTAAAAAAGGTAAAAATGTTTTAATATAGAACGAGCGCTTTCACGTACACACAGGTGCGCTTCATCAGGTTACAATTAGACAAAAGAAACCTCTCTACTTATATACAGAAACAAATATCAATTAAACAATTAGTAGAACAATAATCATACAATTAAAACAATAGTCATTCTGCAATTTAAAGAAACAGATTCATAATGTTTTATAGCGCCCATACTCAAGCATATAAACTCAATTGCCAATCTGTTCACCAAAGTCAGTCACCAACAAAGTTTATAAAAATCGTTTATAAAAACATATAATATACATCATGAATCAAACACGCTCTCAAAAAAGATTACTCTGTGCATCATTCATAGATCCAAGTGACAAAATTCATCAATCCGTATGTCACTACGGATCGAAGACAACGTCTGCTAAATCAATTAACATAAGCAGACGTATTGGTTGAAAGCTTCAATATAGCATATTTGCCCTTTAATAATAATGCCAAAAAATCATTACTTACTGCTTAGCCAGGAGATATGTTAGCTAAGTAGAAAAACCATACTTCATAAAGAATGGTAGACCATAATGAAATTAGGTTAAAATTGTTCCGCTATTTGCGTGAACATGTTCAAAAACTATCTTAAAGATATATAAAACAATAAAACTATGTTTACAAATGCCTAACATCAACAGGCTGACAATGAACATCAAGTAAAAAGATATCAAATTTATCAAAATTCAAAGACGTTAAGGATGCATCACATTAAAACATAGCATCAATATATGCTTAGAGTATATATTCATTCTCATGTTCTATGTGCTTATCTAATTTCATGGTGCACATTTCAATCAGTATCATTTAAACTGCTTGAAATCATACATTGATCTAATGGTTGAACTACTACAATAAATAATGCCATGCACATGTCAATACATACGCAAAAAATATATATTGGCATGAACTCATACGATCAAAACCATACAAATGTGTACTATTCTATTATATGGTAAACAGTGATTACCAAAATACAAAGATACACCAATATGTAAACCTAGATCATGTATAAAAACACTAAGAGAACTGGCATATGATATGAAGAGCTATAGTAGAAAGGCCAGGGTATGTTCAAAAAGGCCAGGGTATGTTCAAAAAATTGTGTAGCAACCTATAATTATTTATAGATGTTTAATGTGAGTAGGTTAAGGGAACAAAGAAGGTAACAAGCATGTCATAAAGATCCTAAAAGGACAGGACGAATACTAACCACCGAATTGAGTCCAGGTTGGACATGGGCTTTTAGTCTCAGTATCCATCTTAATTCAAACATCTCAATGGTGCCTATATGGTCCCCTTCTCTCCTGTTGGGATTTACGACCTGCAAAACCAAGAAGCTAAAACTATGCTGGGGTCTATCATGGCAATGCATAGCTAAGGCATTTGTAAGATTAATCTTCTTTATATCGTAAACATGATTGTAAATACGATCCTTAAATCTACGCGATGTCATCCCTACATAGTATGCATCACATTGATTGCAGGTCGCCAGGTAGATGACATTTTGTGTATCACATGTGGCATAAAAGGTAGGTTTGAAATCCATATTAATACCTGAGATGTTGAAATTTTGAGTCTTATTAATATATTTACATGACGAACATCTACCACATGCATAGGTACCTGTTTTAAAATTGGCTCTTATATCAATGGGAGCAACATCTAGTTTTTCTTTGCAAAGTAGCCTTTTAATATTTAGGCAGTTATTGAACCTAAATGTAGGTTTTTTCCCAACCAGTTGTGAAAGAAAAGGGTCCAAGAGCAGTATCTTCCAATTTCCTCTAATGATCTTAATTAGTTGCTCGACATCATTGGTGTACTTAATTCCATATGCAATGCCCTTACTACTCTCTCTCCTATAGGGAATATAACCTTCCCTTCTTGTATGTGTTGGCATTTCAAAAAGAGTGTTTGTTACACTACTAATTAATTCAGCCGGATAGCCTCTATCTATAAAATATTCCTTTTGATGTTTTATTAATTCCATAGCATCCTGCTCATTGCTACATAATCTAAATATTCTAGTCATCTGACCTTTCACAATGTTACGAAACACATAACGTGGATGTAAACTATCATAATGAAGGATACTATTTTTCCAACATAGTTTTCTATATAAGGTGGTAGTTAAGCTGTTATTATTCTCCTTTGTAATGGTGATATCCAAGAAATTTGCACTTGTAAGGGAACATTCATATGTAAAGCTGAAAAATGAGGTAGTGGAGTTCATATAACATATGAACTCCTTCAACATGTCTATACCTCCATTCCAAAGCATCAAAACGTCGTCTACAAAGCATCTATATAGGATGACGTTGATAAACCTAGGGTCATTAAAAATATAAAGTCTTTCTCCCATTTATAGACCACTAAGTTAGCGTATGCATTGGCACAGGCAGTGCCCATGGCTACTCCCCATGTCTGTGCATATACTTTGTGGTCAAATAAGAAGATGTTATTATTCAGGATCAGATCCAGTAGACAACAGATGTTCATTATCTCATTGCTGTCAATAGTGCCAAGCTCAACTAGATGAGACCTTACTGCATCAAGACCATAATCATTAGGGATGCTGGTAAATAAACTTTTAATGTCCAGCGTAACTAATAAGGTATCTCTATTGATGTTATTCCTTACTAGATCTTGTTTTAAGTCATCCAAAAGATCATAAGAGTTCTTTAATATGGTAGGGACAACATTAACCATAACCCCTAATTTAGATTGCACATATAGGGAGGCATTTTCCGTGACCCAGTGTTCACCTGACACTATTGGTCGTAATGGAGGGGGATCTTCATTTTTATGCAGCTTGGGTAATCCCTTAATTAAGGGAATAAGGGGGGAATCTATCATTAAGAAATCATAGAGTACTTTATCTATAGATCTAGTCATAAGCAAATCATAAATTGTATCATGTACATAGTTAATGATAGATGTTATTTTTGATCTATCTATAACTTTATACGCCTTATCATTGCTAAGCATTTTGTACTTTAATTCTTTATAGAGACAAGTATCTAATGCAACAATCCCCCCTCCCTTATCAGCCGGTTTAAAAACTAAACTCGTATCATGACAGAGATTATCCAAGGAACACCTTTGTGCATGATTCAGGTTTACAAAGATACCCTTATGTTTCTCCTGTTCATAGTACAAATAGAATTCACGTTCACATGCACGCATAAAACATTCAACAGGCTGCGGCATTGGAGGTATATAACAACTTTTCCTTTTACAAAGTAAGGTTTTATGATTAAACTCAGCATTATCAGATAAATTGTCCTTAAACAATACCTTCAGCGACAGTTTTCTTGCAAAAAGGCGTAGGCCTATGAGAGTATCGGACAGTGTACTTCCTTTAGAAGGGATGAACGATAAACCTTTATTCAAAATGCATTGTTCGTCTGCTGAAAAAATCCTGGAGGTCAAGTTAAAGAATAAGCAGTTCAATTCCTTGCTTTCCTTCTCCGTTCTGGCGTTTCCCCTGACATCTTTCTTTTCATTCTTCCCCGACTGAGTGAGCGCGTGCGTACTGCGCTCTTGTAGGGAAGGGGGAAGTTTAAAGGCACGGGTGCAACAAAGATGTTATTCGAATTGTTAGCCTTAGGTTTGGCACCCAAGTTATCATTACTGGTCAGACCCTGTTGATTGCAGGGTAAGGAAATATTAGATTGACCGGACTCCCGGTCAATGGTATCACCTACTTGGCTATTGACCATCGAACGGGCAACCAAAAGTTCAGCAGAAGCATCAGGTTCATTGCCCATCATCTGCGAAGCTTCAGATGCATGGACAGTCTCAGATCCTTCTTTATGATTAACTCTTGGCCAGACAAAGATGCGACCCAGTTGGAAATCCTGGTAGTCGCGTCTTAACTTCTTGAGTTTTATTTGCTCTAATTTATTGCTGTAGAGGGCTAGTTGCTTATTCATATTGTGTATTTTTAAAGTACAAAACTCTGTTTGGTAGTTCGTGGTAAGGGATTTGTGTTGTTCCTCCACCTTAATTAAGAGCTCGGCCTCAATGGGTGAAAAGTAGTCCAGTAACAAATGTATATACTTGTTGCCGAACTCGATGTTAAGCTGCTGCCACTTCCGTAGTAGCTCCGGGTGGCTGTCCCCGTAGCTCGGCATACACAGAACCCGCATGCCACGGGGAATAACCTTAAAATGAAGACAGGCTTGCAGATGTCTCTTTTGCCAAACAAGCCTATGCAGGCGATACAGATCATTCTCTAGGTTTCTCAGCCGGCCAAAAAAATCATGCAGATTTTCATTACTATTAGCAGTATTTATAGGTGCATCACATTTGACATCCAAGTTCAAAAGCGGATTGTCTTTTTGATAAAACAAACAGTTCCAACTATCGGTTCCCGGTTCGTCAGTCCTTTCTAAACCCATAGTTGAACCCATGTCATCTGTATAACCCAAAGTATAGCAGTCATAGCCTAAGTCTGTAACATAACTGTAAATTGTTTTCTGGAAGTTCTAACATGTACATGAACACTGCCTAAAATGTTTCCTGAGGAAGGCAGAAAGCCACTTGGGAATGAGAGTGGTAGTTAGAAAAGTTTCTTTTATCTAGTAAATGAAAATCGGTGTTTTATAAACTCATAGCATATATTGTGTGAAAGGAATGAAGCACCCCATTGCCAAGTTTCAATATCAACTGCGTACAAAATAATGTGTGCCTCTCACTTGAATACGGCACATCTCAAAACTTGCTGCTCTTCCATTAATGCATTTTGTAGGGAGCAAAGCACCTCATATCATTCATGCTTATATAATAACATTGCATGTAAGGGATTGGAGATCCATTGCCTCACCTCATTAATGGCTCCCTATCAGACGTGATACTTGTAATTGAGAATGTCACAGATGTAACGGTTAGATAAATACAGAGAACAGAGGATATCTGCAGTTTCTGTCTTGCTGTTCCAGGATCGCAGTAGCAGCTGTTGTACTTTCAAAACTTTCTCCCCAAGATTACTAGTACTGAAAACAACATCAATGTTTTCTATCACATGCAGGAGTGACTAGTCTAATCATGTTTTATTATTTTCTTTCCTTTATCCCTTTCTTTTGATTTCATCTGCTACTTGTTCTTAGCTTTATAAGATAACTTAATAAGCAGTTTCCCTTTTCAGTGGTGTTTTTTTGAAGTGATGTTCTCATTATCTGTGCAGCAGCCGATGGACAGCAGATTGCTTTTTAGCTGAACCTGCTTAATGGGAGGCTGAGTGCCTTAGACCAAGAGGGTGATGCAGAAATAAAACAGAGGCTGAAGCATCTGGTAGGATATGTTGGTGATGTCCCCCTCAAGACTGATCGCGTACTCACTGTACCATACATCCCCCACTTTCTGCATTTTTGTAATGGCGATTTGTGCAACAAAATTAATCCAAGCCATCTTCCTTCCTATGAGGTCATATAGAATGAAAGAAGAACTCTTTTTATCTTAATGGTAGTACTTTTACCCAGAAAAGAAATGGTGCCCAAGTACAGAAAAGAAAATTCATCCTTGACTAGGAGTTCGTGCATATTAGAAGACATTAGCATTGTACTGTATCAAAGGTCGTATCACATAATGAATAGGAGGAGTAAAACAGATAATGTATCCTGTAACAGTACATTTGTAGAGATGAAGCATGGTGTAGAATCCTATTCTTCTGATGATTTTTCTGTTATTAGGAGAAAAGAAATAACTTCCTGTAAAGTGCCTTGAACCCAGGGTTGCCAGACGTCCCTATTTGGGCGGGACTGTCCCGAGATCAGCAGCCTGATCCCGAGTCCCGCCCTGCCGGTTTAAATCCCGGCCAGCCTCCGCTTTGTTTGTTTTTTTTTTTTTTTTGATTGGCCCGTATACCTGGCATACGGGCCAATCAAAAATTGCTAAACACGGAGCTTCTTGTGTTCTGCATTAAACACGAGAAGCTCCGTGTTTATATTTTGATTGGCCCATATGCCGTATCTGGCCAATCAAAAATCGCTAAACACAGAGCTACTTGTGTTGAATGCGGAACTGCAATGCATTAAACACAAGAAGCTCCATCTTTAGTGCAGAGCTACTGTTCTTTAATGTGGAACTGTGTTCCGCATTAAAGACCTTTTTTTTTTTTTTTTGGTCTTCATTTGCAGTGAGAGACATTCTTTTTTTTTTGTCCCTACCTGGGGGCCTGGAAATCTGGCAACTCTGCTTGAACCTGATAGGAGGTAGTAATGGGAATTATATCATTGCATAGTGTATAAGGGTACATGTATTCCCTGACCCCAAATGAAATATGGTACACTTTGTAATGTTCCAGTATCTTGTTATAGCTGCCTGTTAGCAAATATCATGAGTTTTGTTTTTGTTAATTACCGGTTTTGATTCCAAGAGTCAAGACAGCAGTGTATCAACTACTTTTGGTATTTGAGACGTAACAAGATCTATATTATGGGCACCACAAAGAGATGTGGAATCATCAGTTTACTGTGGCATGTTTTGGCCTGTTGGGTAGAGGTGCATGTTTGTCAGTGAAGATGGTAAATAAAGAGTACCTTGGATTCTGCCCTGTGCGAGTCCAGTGTTGGTACTGAAAGAGAAGGTGGAACTCCAGCATGTGTTCATTGTTGTCATGTAGGTAAATTTCAAATCAGCAAATTACTGTAGATGTGCAACCTACAGTACTGAGACTGTGCAAATGTAGTCAGTGGGTAACTACATCAAAGCCCTTAGAGATATCTGTGAAGCGAGTAGCAACAGTATTACCTGTGTCATATTCAGAAGCAACATATTCTTACCATTTGAACTGGTGCAGTTTGGGTATTATGTGCTGGTTGGAAACCATGCTGTGTATGGCTTAAGTTGATGTGTTCTATTAAGTGTTAATTAAAAGTATCTTGGAGGGCTATGTACATATTCATTTTGAACTTTAGAATAACTATATTAAGCAGACAAAACCTAAGTGAGACAGCAATAATTCATTAACTTTAATAACGGGGAGAGGGCCAAGCAGAAGAAAGACAGGAAGTTCATTGCAGAGCCACTCCAGTTGCCACACTGCACAATTCATAAAAATAGATGATAGATGCTTGTTGCAGTGTATTTCTTCTCATGTTTGCCTTAACTGTACAAAATTCCAGAGGGAATGGTTGACGGGTATTATGATTTGAGTCTAAAAAAAGTGGCCATATAGTGGCAAGTTGTTTAGTACATACTAGTGTAAGCAGAAACCAGACTACAACAACAGAAGTACAGAATAGAACTACAGAAGTGCTGAAGTCAGAAGATTAAAATAAATGGCTCTGAGCACGGGCTATGTCACGAATATCTGGTAAAATAAATGTCTGCCAGTACAGGCTATGTCATGAATATCTGGTAAAATAAATGGCTGTGAGCATGGGCTCACAGATATCTAGTATAATAAATGGCTGTGAGTACAGGCTGTGTCGTGTTTATCTGGTAAAATAAATGGCTGTGAGTACTGGCTATGTCATATCTGGTAAAATAAATGGCTGTGAATACAGACTATGTCATACCTATCTGGTTAAATAAATGGCTGTGAGTATGGGCTATGTCGTGCATATCTGGTAAAATAAACAGCTGTGAGTAGAGGCTGTGTTGTGCATATCTAGTAAAATAAATGGCTGCAAGTACAGGCTGTCGTGCATATCTGGAATTGATTCCCTCAGCCTTTACTAACACACTGTTGGCACAAACAACTTAAGCATATATTGCTCCTGGTTTATTCTGAAATGAACAACATTTGTAGTTAATGGACCCTACCAGTTATAAAACGTGTAATGTGAAAGCGGCACTCCAGCAAGCGTGACAGGAATGACAGCATAAGTCACACATGGTCAGTGTTGTCATGTAGGCTTTTTGTGAGATGGCGTCTTTTTATACTGGAGACCCTTTACAGTATGGATTAAAAAAAATAAAACTTGATACATCATATGTTTTTCAAGTTTGCTTGTATTTTCTTTCCACTATATAGGTTTCTATTATTAGAATCTTCATTTGCGAGTATGTGCTTTTGAGAGTATGGGCCAAGAGCCAGGTTTTGTAGCAGCAGTGAAAAATACAGTAGTCTTACTGATGCCAAATACTGCATGATGATTGTAGGTAAATTATATTTGGTTGCCTAATAGTGGGAACATGGGACTAAATGACTCTCTTCATGTCATTTTGTTTCTGTATATATATATATATATATATATATATATATATATATATATATACACATACACACACACACATATATATATATATATATATATATATATATATATATATATATATATATATGTATGTATGTATGAGATTGAGTTTGCAGGGTATAGTTGCTACAAAGTAGGAACCTTTGTCGAAATCATATGTATTACAAAGCAAAGGATCAAGGATGACACTTTGCAGGAAGCTAATACCTTCTCACCAATAAAGGGAGTGGTGGTATGAGTGTGTTTGAGTGTGAGTGAGCTTTCAGCTCTCTGTATCTGTGTGTTTGTGAAGAAGGGGTATATTTTAATAGTGGTTTCAAATCAGGCACGGTAAAGCAATACTAACAACTGTTTTTTACTAACCTTGTGTAAATTTCCATGGGTTTGTCAATGTTTTCTAACTATCATAACTGTACATGTAGTAAGGGCACTATGATGTCTTGCGTTAATTTTGTTGGAAACATTGACTACAGACTTGGCAAGGTCTTTTGTGGTACAAACCTCAGACCATCTGGCAGTGATATATGGCTGCTTTTGGGGAGTGGGGGTTAGACCTCCCAGCAGGAAAGATGACACTCAGTCTGAACATCACCACGCTGGAATGGGAGGTTATGAGAATTAGTCATGTAGTTGTTTTGAGCTAACTGTACTGTTATTGCAGCATAACGTAACATCGGCAGCTGTGGGCAGATTCCAAACACAGAGAGAGAAATTACTTCGAAGACTGGGCCATTTGACAGCAGTGAGAAATGCTATCTTGTGTTACATGTGTTGTTCCATAACCTCTTAGCCTTAATCATGATGACAGCTTAGATTTGATGCAGTAAATGATTTTGAGAAACGACATACAAATCCATTAAAACTAAGAAGTTGTTTAATTGAGAAGAGTGGAATACAAACATAGACTACATAGGTGTCTGCATGTTTCCTGAGTAAGCAATGAATTATGAATAAGTTTCTGCAATGTGCAATTCCTGCTTACAAATGGCAATAAACTCTAGTATGGAAACCATTGATGCTTAGGAGACAGTACATGCACATAAGAAAAAATGTCCAGGTTTAGTGGACTGTAAATTCCCACTGAATCCCTATGGATACTATACAGGAAAAAAGGATTGTTTCTGACTTCATATTTCTAAGGTGTTGCATATTGGGCTGTAATACTTCAGTACTTCACTCCAA
Source organism: Protopterus annectens (assembly GCF_019279795.1). NCBI lineage: Eukaryota > Metazoa > Chordata > Ceratodontiformes > Protopteridae > Protopterus > Protopterus annectens. The sequence continues at coordinate 624,086,115 of NC_056743.1, read as the reverse complement.
CTTTGCTAAATATGTTTTCTTTGCAATGGTAGTCACTCAACACCAAATAGTCGCAGCATTCCCACTGAATCTTATAACAGTGCGTAACCTAAGTTGAACTTATTGCTTGAGATGTCACATAATTGTTTAGTGGAATCTGATGCCCTATCTGTGTTTTATAATCTGTTTTTCAAGCAAGAAAACTTGATGAACACATGGTGCTGCTAACAGCTTTGTTTTTTTTCAAGACCACCACAACATATTTTGTAGAATATTTGTTTCCTTTTAAGATGTCTCCTGAAATTAGAAAAAATGTTTGTTTATTTATGCATGTATTTTGTCTTGGAATGTCTCATAACTTCAGTCCATCTTGGTGTCTTGACCTGCCAGCCAACTTCCTTATTTCATTCAGTGATGCCTCGTGTCCCATATTACCTCATGACTGTTTTCCTTATTTTTGGAAAGTATTTACATTTTGTGTTCCAGGATTGGGGTGTTGAACTAGTCCGTTACTTTAAAGTCTGAGGTTAGTACAGGATTAGAAATGACACAAGACACCAAGGCACAAACTTAACAATTTATTAAACAAAAACTTACTAAATAAACAGTAAAACTAATACTAAATAAACAGAAAAACTAATAGATCATGTACTTACAAGCATATGCATAAACAAAATCATCTTTGCCACTGATAGGGAGACTTCAATCCTATCCAGTGCAGCTATCTGTTCAGTCAAGGCAAGGCCGACACTGGCAAAATGTCTCTAAGCTCAGTTCAGGCTGGTGCTGTGATCAAATCCAGATGATGATGATTTCCATTTTAGCCTTTGAGCTTTTATAGTCTTGAACAAACAACAGGGTCAACTAATGACATATTGATCACAAGCTCATCATGAGTTGATGGAATATTGTAGAAAATATGACATTACAAGCTCATCATGAGTTGATGGAATATTTTAGAAAATTACAGATCATTTCCTAAATTGTAAACAACCCTCGTAATGTCTGGTCTTGTGCCCTACTTCCCTTTTTCAAAGAACAGTTAGCTCACAAACTTGTGATATAGTTCCTCTTTGAAATCCCCACATTCTGGTAAACATTTCTTAATCTGATAAACAACTTATAGGTTAACAAAAGTTCAGTAATACCAGTAATCAGTGAGCAAGGCCTGCTCTTAAGCATATTGTATTGTTACAATATTAGCAGCATATAGTGAGGTAGTGGCATATCAAGATCTAGCAATAATCAATCTAGCAGTAATTAAACATACGCAGTGATATGTGGCTTGAGGCATAGCAAAAACTGGTAGACTGTGTGGATCCGTCACAGGCCACCCCTTGCATCAAGCAACGTACGCTGTGTATCCCTTATAAGAGTTAAAACTGACAACATCAGTTTGTACCTTCTCAACACTTTACAGTAAATGCAGCATGATATTAAGCAAAATAACACTGAAACTATTGTGGTCAAAAGCAAAGGATGCAATAACAAATTAAACCACACTGAAGCCTTAGATGACCACATAAAAATATCATACCGATGCAAAACAATTATATCCTGTATTTCATTTGCAATTTTTACAATGGTACCTTTGTCTTTAATCATTTTAATCACTTTTTGATGCGCATCATTTAGTGTTTTATTTATAAGTTGCAACACTGTTTGTCCTTCCTGCTTAATCTGTTGAAAGTCCAGGTGGACTAGAGATGGCCATCTAAAAATGTGTAATGGTTCTATGCTAGCATTAAATGTGATGTCCATCCATCTAGTCAGTCTAATAAGTTCTCCAGTACAAAAATCAGTAATTGCATGGATATTACTTTTACAGTATGCGCCACCAGTTGTGATTATCCCATCGCTCCAGGCTAATTTACAGGAGGATATCACAAAAACACTGGTATCATTTAGTTGGTAGATGTCTGTACCATTTACTACATACCTGTGCCAGGTGCATTCCCCAGTTCCATTATGTAAGCATGGGTGAGGCTTCCTTTTCACCATCATGCACACCCACCCCTGGGGCCAGGTCTCACAACCTGCCACATCAATGGGTACATCATTATAATCAACCAGAGTAGATTCAATTTGAGGTACCCACCAATTATTTCCAAATTGCAAGGGCAATGTAACAAATGGACAGACCTGCTTTGTCCCTTTTTTACTAGCAAGATAGTCAAAAATCAGTATACAAGACTTATTTTCACATGCAAAATCTATTGGCTTTAACCAATGATATAGTTGCAGTTCCCTTTGCCAATGGGCTGCCTTTTTAGCCCCCCCAAGTTTGAGTGAATTGCAAATATTGCTGGTTGGCAGACAACTGAGATAAGATACAAAAGGTCTGATTACTTCTTTTGTGAGGTTATTTAAAATCTGTTCTGTATATGTATTTGTATGTTCAGTCCACCTCCACAAGACAGTTTGAGTTAAAATACCATCTACAGTTCTTTGTCCCAGCTCGGGATCATGGTCTGCTAGTAGCTTAAAGGCCATATTTAGGTCAGTGCCCAAATGGCTCAATTTGCTACGTAGGGTATCTATATCTACACTGTTTAGGAATCCAGTCCCTGTTCCGACTGCACCTTGTGCAGTACCAAGAATACCTGTAACATCACGTTTACTCCTTTTATATTTGTAATGTCTGTATTTGATATGCAAAGAATTAACCGGCCATAATTGTACAATTTTACAATGTGGATACCTGGTAGTAATATCAACTGCTGTCATGTTAACTATCATTTTAATACGTTGTATAACTCTAGCACTACTTACAGTTTTACATCCTCTTGTATACCTTACCACATGTCCCAAACCATCAAATACAGTTGAACTATTGTCCATGGCATATATTTCCAAATTCGGAGATAGAGTTTCCGCGGTGTCATTTTTCCTTTGAAATTCGGCTATGCAGGAGGAATCTAATGGAGACTTGGCTAGTGGAAATCCCGACTCATTTAGCCTTTGGTACAGACCTCCAAAAGGGTTGGAAACACATTTTTCAGGATGTCTATCACAGTTCAGTCTACATACAGTTGTAATGTTCTCCGTCTGAGTGATGTTCCAAGTTAAGGCAGATTTAGGTGTCACTGCATATAGATGATCTCCCAATTTCCAATAAAAGTCACAGTCAGCCGTTAAATTTGCAACATCTTCCTCTTCGAATAGAGGGATAAGGATCAAGGCAGTCACATGGCCCATCCAAGTGTTGTCGTCGGAAAAGGTTGGCACCTTCCCAAACAGTGGCAGTAATCTATGGAGAGGAAAGCACAATGGTTGTTTAGCAGAATCAAGTAATACTAAAACAGTATCACCAGGTCCATCACAAATCACAGTCCCATGTTCATTTGGCTGATTGGGTGTGGTCACTACAACTTTCATTCCCAGCCATTTGCTTGGTTTAGTATCACAGTCTTGTAGTAAAATAACAGCATCTTGATGCATACAAATTTCTACTAAAGGTTGTCCTTTTTGAATCATCTGTGTCTTGTTATCTAAATTGATAGCCTTCACTATCACTTCTCGTTCTGGCTCCCATAATGTAAAAACCTCCCAACTTTCTCCTAATAGTCCTTTTTGCCCCCAGTGCCAATTTTCTGGGAGAAAGAGTTTCCAACCTGTCTTAACTAATACTATATTTTGTGCTGACACTCTTTGTTCAGACAATGCACATAGCCAGAACCGAGTTTGATCAGTATTTGTCAAAAGGGGGTATATGGCATTTGACTTCAGCTTTTCTAGTTTTAAAACACAGCAGTTGGACCGAATGTCATTCATATGCATTTGCAAAGGAGTTCCTTGATGCTTTCGAGGCCTATTATTCAGCTGGCTCAAAGCTAATTCTAATACCTTTGCCCAGCCTCGTAACGTTCCATCATTTGTATTCTTTTGGATTTGTTCTTTAAGGAGCCCATTATACCTTTCAATCAAACCAGCAGCTTGAGGATGATATGGGATATGCAGCACCCATCAAACTCCATTTTCCTTTGCCCATTCTTGAACCTCTGCTCTGGTAAAGTGGCTGCCTTGGTCACTTTGGATTTCACTGGGTATCCCATATGTCATACATAATTTATTCAATCCTTTCAACACTGCTTGCTGGTTTGCTTTCTTACATGGGGACACCATTAGTAATCCTGAATAAGTGTCCACCATCGTTAGGCAATATTGCTGATTTTGATCCAGTGGTAAGGGACCAATAAAGTCTGTTTGCCAGATTTGTGCTGGACGACTGCCTCGGTGAATGTGTCCACATGCTTCTGCTTGCAGTTGCTTTTGTTTATTTCTTTGACAGATTTCACACTGCTTTATAACATCTGTAGTTATTTCCTTATTCAACTGCATACCATGCAATCGTGCCCATTCTGTTGTTGCATCTCTTCCCAAGTGCCCACTCCGATCATGGGCCCATCTTGCCATGCTAGCACTTTCGGCTTTCTCTTCAGGAACACATACCGCGGCCATCTTATCTACCTGCTGGTTATGCCTCCTTTCATTTGTTACAAATGATGCATGGGCATCTACATGTCCAACACTGATTTTGCATTGTTGAGCTTTTTCCCAAATCCATTGCTAGTCTGCTGAACCTCCCCATAGAGGTCTGCCATGGATCTTCCTATTCTTTTGTTGCCAGGCAGGTAACCAGGTTGTCAGTCCCTTAAAAACTGCCCAGCTATTAGTATAGATGTACGCTTCATCTCCAGGTGATAAACTATCAATGACCAGGGCAACAGCTCGTAATTCTGCCTGATTATTTTCACTGGCAGTACCTTCGTCAAATAACACAGTTTCTGTTCATGGGCAATAAGTCACCTACCATTTGATCCAATTATTTGCAAAACCATCAGTAAATCATGCATGTTTCTGTTTTTCTGCATCTAAATTATCAAATGGTAATGCTTCAGTGATTGGGGATTTTGGAAGCTCATGTCGCTGTTGTTCTATCGCATCAGCATCATCCAGAATTACCATTCCGGCCAACTGTTGTACTTGAGATACTCCAGGCACGATGTTGGCCCTTTCCTGTAAATACCACTTCCACTTCTGTACAGTCGAAGATTGTGCTATCAGAGTTTTCATCAAATTATTATCTTGTAACCACCCCTGGATTGGGTAGTCTATCTTAACTGTCACTGTTTGTTGTTTAGTTATTCCTTCCACATGAATCAATGCTGTGTACACTGCTAGCACATGCTGCTCAAGGGGGCTATATCTCACCTGCGCTCCAGTCAGGGATTTGGACCAAAATCCCAAGGGTCTCTTTTTCCCAGTGTCATCCTTCTGCCACAGCCCCCAAGACATAACATTATTGGCAACTGTTACTTCAAGGATAAAAGGTTGCTGTGGATCAACTGGGCCCAGCCCCACACTCTGCTGTAGAGCCTTTTTTGCTTCTTCAAAAGCCGTTTGTTGCTTGGGACCCCACTGAAAGTCACATTTTTTCCTTGTTACATAGTGAACGGGTCGCAAAATCAGTCCGAGGTGAGGTACAAATGCTCTCCAAAAGCCCATTGCTCCCAAGAAGGCCTGTGCCTGCTGTTTCATTTTTGGGACTGCAATTTTCTGAATACTCTCTAGTGCTGCTGCAAGAATTTCCCTTTTCGCTCCATTCCAAATCATACCAAGGAATTTTATTGATGTCCCTTGTTGTGTTTTATTTTCATTTATAGCCCACCCTCTGTTCTGAAGGTGCTGAATTACAGTTTTTAGTGCGATGTCCACATCCGATTTTTCTCCAGTAATCATTATGTCATCAATGTAATGGAAAATTGTCACTTTGTGCAGCTGTAACTTGGCTAGGTCTCTAGCCACTAGTCCATGACACAGGGTAGGGCTGTGCAGATATCCCTGTGGTAACACTTGGAAGGTATACTGCCTCCCCTCCCAGGAAAAAGCAAATTGGGCTCTGCTTTCTTCTGCTATCGGAATGGAGAAGAAGGCATTTGCTAAGTCCAAAACTGCATGATATGGTCCAGCAGATGAAGTCAAGCTTTCCACGATCGTAACAATGTCTGGAACAGATGCCGCTAAGGGTGGGGCCACCTTGTTCAGACCCTGATAATCTACAGTCATTCGCCATGATCCATCAGGTTTCTTTACTGGCCATACCGGACTGTTGAATGGACTCACTGTTGGCTCAAGTATGCCAACCCGAAGCAGTTCTTGGATCGTCTCAGTGATCTCAGCGTGCCCACCTGGGATACAATATTGTTTGATGTTAACTATTGCTTTAGGTATGGGAATATAAAGCGGTTCCCACTTAGCATTTCCTCGAACTACAGCCTTAACTGCATTGACTGAACAATGCCGCACTCCAAACCTAAATGGCCCTACAGTGGTTTCCAAAGTTCTACCCTTTAACACATCTATTCCTAAAATGTGTTCAGGTACTGGAGCTATTACTGCTTCAATGAAAATAGGAATACCATCCCCAAAAGCTGTCTTAACCTTGGTTTTGGTACCTAGTGTTTTTGCCCCCCCATAACCATCAGTCTCTACATATTTTCCAGGAAATTTACGGGGGTTGCCTGCAAAAATCATTACTTCTGATCCTGTGTCTACCAGAGCCACCACATATTGTGGCCCTCCCCTCCAAAAAATGGGAAGGGGTACGTAAGGGCGTCGGTCCCCAGGTGTAATTGCTCTTACTGTACCCCTAAATACTGGGGACCTGCCTACTAGTCAATTTGTCTCTGTTTTTTTGACCTGGGTTCTCCATTTCTTTCCTCCCCAGTCTCTCTCATCATTAAATTCCCCCTTTTGCCACTGTGCTAGCTCCTCATCAGTAGGGATGTCAGGATATAATTGATTCCACCCCACCTTCCCTTCAGTGGTACTTCTGGTTGGGCTTTTTGTAGGGGTTTGCTTTTTACTCTCAGAACTTGAACCTTTTTCTTTTTGTTTTTGCTTCCACTTTTTATATAATTCCCCAGTAGCTATCCCATCTATTTCTGCTACTTCTACCCCCCACCTTAATAGATCCAGAAACATTTGCTTTCTTGTAACTTTTTCACCCGATTTATCTTTTGATTTCTCTGCATTTGCCTTTCTAGCTCTTCTCTGTTCTTTTTCTTCTACTAATTCTGCCATTTGATTTAGAGTGGCTATTACATCCCATATCTGCTGACCTACACAGCCTGCCAGGGCAGCCATCAGCTGCCCTTTCCACCACTGTGGTGCATTTTTGATCAATTTACTCCTCATATTGCTGGTCATAATTTGTGCATCTGGTCCTTTCGGAAGCACTAATGCCCCATTCCTTAATTCCAATGAATAAATGGTAGCCAACATAGCCATTTCTCTTAACTGCTGTATTGCCTCTGCTATTGTTTTCCAAGGCTTATGTTCATCAGCTACTGCTGTGGCATCAGGCCAAGTAGCTCGGAAAGCCGAGGCTAACCACACCACCAGTGCATTCACCTGGGGATCATCATGGTTCACATTGTTTACTATTTGCTTTAAACGTGGGTGGAACACCAAACATGCACATTGGTGCATCTCTTCAGCATTTAGAGACACTGCTTCTCCCCCTGTGTCCCAAACCCGAAGAAACCATGCTAAAACAGTTTCCCCTGGCTTTTGCTTATAGATTTGGATTATATTCAGTAATTCAGCTTGAGTATAACTCCGCACCTCAACCCATTGTTGTGGCGCTGCCCCCCCCCCAGTATACTGTCCTTTTTTTCTCAATAACTGGGCGTGCCTCCACTGATGGGGAATTTACTATTTCAAAATCACTATCACCCTCATCCATTGAGGGGAGATCACCTTCCCACTTCTCGGGATCAAACTCTGCCTTACACAGCAAAGCACGAACCCGAGGCCTTGAGGGCGGATGGCGTAGTTTTCTCCCATTTCGTTGTCTACGCTGTTGAATTATTCGAGTAGCTAGAGTCACTGAATTAGATTTCCAGTGTTCAGCTTCCTCTCCTACTTTAACAAGTGCCATATTTGCCTTCTCCAATGCATCTCTATCCAATCTGTGTGTATGCGTGTGTTCTTTACATTGCTCTTCTAACTCTAAAACTTTTTCTTTTAGTTTCTCTACATCTCTGTCTAATTCCTGAATTGCCTCAAAGAACAGCCATCCAGCTACTCCCACCCCTTCCTTCACCTTTTTCCCCTTATCATCCAATTTTAGCTCTGATAAAGCTCTAGCTAGACTATCAGAGTCTGCCTTGGGTCTTTCTTGCAAAGGTTTTGGGGAAGGAGGGGGTGAAACTTGACTTAATACCTTAGCAAGAGGATCCCACTTCCCAAATAATGCTGGCAACATAGTGTCAACGCCCAACTTATTTGGGGTGCCTGACACAGCATTCTTCTTACCTATGCCTATATTTTTTATTTATTTTATTTATTTATTTATTTTACATTTGTTGACCTGGCTAGTCTAACTGGATATATGTCCATTTTCAGTAGAGGCCCGGGGAGAAAAGCTCCAAACATGAATAGTGACAATGTTAAACATATATAGAAAGGCATGTAAAATCACATAAAGTGAAAGCATTGGTAAAAAAAATATAATACTCAGGTTATAAACTCTAAAAATATTACTCTAAAAATTATACTTAAAAAAATTATTAGAGTAAAAAAGATTATACTAAATACAATAGTGGGTAAGAGTAAAACCCAATTAAGAGAGAAAGGCCTTTATGTTTTATAGAATTACTAAGAAGAAAAGAGTAGCACCTAGATTAGGGGACATAGGATAGAGGAGTAGGGAAAGGAGTAAGAGAAGGAAGGGGGAAAGGATAGAGGAGCAGGGAAAGGAGTAAGAGAAGGACGGGGAAAGGAGTACGAGAAGAACGGGGAAAGGATAGAGGAGTAGGGAGAGGAGTAAGAGAAGGAAGGGGGAAGGATAGAGGAGTAGGGAAAGGAGTAAGAGAAGGACGGGGAAAGGATAGAGGAGTAGGGAAAGAGTAAGAGAAGGACGGGGGGAAGGATAGAGGAGTAGGGAAAGGAGTAAGAGAAGGAAGGGGGAAGGATAGAGGAGTAGGGAGAGGAGTAAGAGAAGGAAGGGGAAGGATAGAGGAGTAGGGAAAGGAGTAAGAGAAGGACGGGGGGAAGGATAGAGGAGTAGGGAAAGGAGTAAGAGAAGGACGGGGAAAGGATAGAGGAGTAGGGAGAGGAGTAAGAGAAGGAAGGGGGAAAGATATCAGTCTGGGTTAGCACATGGACAAAGCCAGTGAGTTTTAACATGTTCTTTGACGTGTTTTTTAAATAGAGCAATAGAAGCTAAGATTGATAGTTCAGAAGGAAGTTGATTCCAGTTTTTACCTGCTGTGTTAGAGAAAAGTGAGTCACCAGCTTTGTTGTTGGATTTAATTGTGGAAACTAGGAGCTTGTTAGCAGAGCGTAGTGTAGCAAGATTTGTATATGGTGTAATCAGATTAGAGAGGATAGGGGTGTTGTTAGGGTGGTATAGGATCTTTTGAGTGATAAGTAATTGTTGACAGAGTATATGGTTTTCCAGTTCTAGCCATCCAAGTTGTTTGAGGTTGAGGCAGTGGTGAGTTTTGAAGAGGGAGCATGTAATGAATCTTGCTATGCTATTATAACAGGTGACAAGTTTGGAGAGGTTATTTTTTGATAGGTTAGTATATATAGCAGAGGCATAGAAAATGTGTTTTAAAGGAAAAAGGAAAAACATTGGTTGTTGTTGTGACATTTCCACTGTAAACCTCAGATCCTGCCGACTACCCCAATTGAACTAGTCCGTTACTTTAAAGTCTGAGGTTAGTACAGGATTAGAAATGACAAGACACCAAGGCTCAAACTTAACAATTTATTAAACAAATACTTACTAAATAACAGTAAAACTAATACTAAATAAACAGAAAAACTAATAGATCATGTACTTACGAGCATATGCATAAATAAAGTCATCTTTGCCACTGATAGGGAGACTTCAATCCATACCTCCTAACCATACCGAATTACTCGTTTTTTACCGAGTTTTGGGGTCCAAATGAAGGGGTGCCACGATTCCCGAGTGTCACCCCTTCATTTCCGATTTTTATGCCTTGCTTTTGAATTTTTGCGCTGTCGGAGCTGATGTCATCACATGAGAGATGACGTCAGCTCCGTCAGGGCTACCAGCCAGTCGGAATTGAGCTTAAGGAGCTCACGTCATCATTTCTGGCTGGCTGAGCAGGCGGAAAGTAAAAGCAGTTTTGTTTTATTTCTTTGCTGCTGGCATTGGGAATTAAACAGTAGTTTCAACTTTCTTTGCTTTATTTCTTTGGCGTTGCTTTTTCTGCCGAATGGGCTGACTTATTTGTGCCGTGCCATGCTTTATTTGCCAAACGGGGTGACTTATATTGAATTTGTGCTGCAGGATGCGGAACGGGGACTCTGCTGCTGATTTGGACTTTTCAAACAGCTGTTTCTGCTTAACGGGCTGGCCTGGCTGCTTTATTTCTTTGGCGTTGCTTTTTCTGCCGAATGGGCTGACTTATCTGTGCCATGCTTTATTTGCCAAATGGGGTTACTGACTTATTTGTACTGCAGGATGTGGAACGGGGACTCTGCTGCTTATTTGGACTTTTCAAACAGCTGTTTCTGCCGAATAGGCTGGCCTGGCCTGGCTTATTTTTGCTGCAGGAGGACGGGGACTCTCTGTCGATTTTGGACTTTACTTTTGCAGACACTGGGTAAGGAACAAAGTGTGTGTGTGTGTGTGTGTGTGTGTGTGTGTGTGTGTGTGTGTGTGTGTGTGTGTGTGTGCGTAAAAAAATATAGTATATGGGTAGGAGGTTTCCTAGTGTGATTATGCAGTTTTGAGGGCGACTTAAAACAAGGTAGAAAGATGGCGTGCTTGTCAGTTTGACGGTTCCCTAGCACCGGTTATTTTGGTTTTGAGAATTGTAGAAGAAATGCACTTCTTGAAGCTAAACTTGAAGAAAGGGGTGTAAGCTTCGTAAGGCAAGAAAGACTGGGACTACCATTGCTGGTGTGGTGTGGCGCTGATACTAGAGCTACTGAAGGAATGTTTGTGGCAGGTAACAACTGTTCCAAAATTCAATCACTACATTTTTCCAAATGTTTATTGTTGTGGAGTTGGCACTGCTGCAGACACAGAAATGGCAACATAGTATAAATGTGAGTGTATATAGGAATATATATTTCATAAATATGTGATCCCAAATTTTCTCCCGTAATAGTGTTCAAGGTAATAAAAATATAAACAAAAGAGAAACTTCTGGCAAGTGCATTTTTTTCTGTCGTAGTGATAGACTTTCTTAGATGTAAGACAGGAAGCTGATGTCTAGGCTCACACCATTCATTCAGAGCGTTTAGAATAATTATGTCTTTAATGCATCTGAAGCTTTGTTCAAATCTATAAAAATGAGTACTGGTATAATAAGAGCTGTACTAGTTACACATGGGTCATAGGCCTTTGTACATTAATTCATCTAAAATAGTTAATACAATCTCATTATTGCATAGTCTTTACAAATCATGTTGAGTTGTTTTTTGCAATAAGTTTCCTCTGAAATTATCTCTCAGCTGATTTAATTTCTCAAAAATGTCTGATAAAACTAGCAGAAAGGCAATTCACATATGTATATTATATGTATATATTTTTGTGCTAAGAGTTCAGATCTGTGGTGAGAAGTGAGAATTGAATTTGTATTCACCCATTATTGGCTTTGTTTGTCCATTTTTTTGTGCTAAGAGGTTGAGAACTATGGTGAGAAGTGAATTAATGCGAGTTTCAAGGGCAGAGAAGTTTTAATGCCAGTCAAGTCTATTCTTATTGTGAGACAGTATTGCTTTGTTTAGCAGATGTATGTTAGTGTTTGTGCAGTTTTGTGCTGTGAAATGTAAAAAATCTAAATAATCATTGTAGAAGTAAAGCAGTATGCACACATTAGTGTTTATGGTAACTGGGGAGAAATAGGTAGGTAATGGGACATTGGAATGGCTGCAGGAGGACTCTGGGGCCATATTTTGGCTGTCTGTTCTTCAGTTTGCATTTGAAAGTTGGTATCCCAGAATTCCATTGTAGTGGGTGGGGTTATCTAATTATGTATGCAAATTAGATGTTAATCAGCGTACAGATTTGTACCTATTTTTCATGGGCCTTGTCCAGATTTTTGATGTTTCCAGGTTGAGAGGTATGCTTCAATCCTATCCAGTGCAGCTATCTGTTCAGTCAAGGCAAGACCGACACTGGCAAAATGTCTCTAAGCTCAGTTCAGGCTGGTGCTGTGATCAAATCCGGATGATGATGATTTCCATTTTAGCCTTTGAGCTTTTATAGTCTTGAACAAACAACAGGGTCAACTAATGACATATTGATCACAAGCTCGTCATGCGTTGATGGAATATTGCAGAAAATATGACATTACAAGCTCATCATGAGTTGATGGAATATTTTAGAAATTACAGATCATTTCCAAAGTTGTAAACAAGTCTCGTAATGTCTGGTCTTGTGCCCTACTTCCCTTTTTCAAAGAACAGTTAGCTCACAAACTTGTGATATAGTTCCTCTTTGAAATCCCAACATTCTGGTAAACATCTCTTAAGCTGATAAACAAATTATAGGTTAACAAAAGTTCAGTAATACCAGTAATCAGTGAGCAAAGCCTGCTCTTAAGCATATTGTATTGTTACAATATTAGCAGCATATAGTGAGGTAGTGGCATATCAAGATCTAGCAAACATACACAGTGATATGTGGCTCGAGGCATAGCAAAAACTGGTAGACTGTGTGGATCTGTCGCAGGTGTCCAGTGTAGTGGGAAGCAATAGAATGATGTTGAGGGCTGCCATAGTGAATGGACAAGCGTTTAAAAAAATATATACATGTCTTAGCCATCCCTGGGATTGTACAGGCTTTATATTGTAAGTAGGAATAGCCTGTTTGTTGTTAAATATTACTGTCCTTGAAAAGTTTACATTGTCCTCAGCAAAACTCTCTGCATTCACTAGAGGCCGAATCTGAATTGTATGCTCACCTACCCTCCACCGAAGGAGAGCAGACTGTTGACTTTTCAAGATCCCGCCCTCCTCTGTTGAGAATGGGCCAGTGACTGAAGTCAGGTTTCCAGTAGCATGGATATATGTCTTACTTCATTCCCATAGGGATGACACGTTAGATGAAGACTTGGTTATCTCTTTAGCTACCATGTTTCCTTCAGTAGTCTAGCCTTTTCTGCTCCCATTCAGTTTGACCGTTATATTCCTGTCTACTAAACTAAAGTGCACCTGTGCGGTTTGTCAGTGGATGTAACAATACGAACTTCCATGGATGGGTCCTAGGTTGGGTATGTCATCTTCATTAATCACAGTACAGCACTTGCTTGTAAAGTCCTATATTTAAAATTATCCATGTACAATGTATGATGCTTGTTGTAATGTAAAACTCCAGCTATATATCTGCAGGATTCCTCAAGCTTGCATTTCTTTTTTGCCTCTTACACATTTCATATCTCAATATTTGCTGTTGTTAATGAAGTTTTTTTTAAATTTTTTTTAATACATTTGATAATCGGGTAAGTCCACTGGACACAAGTGTCCCTTTTCAGGTCTGACCCAGGTGCACTGTCTGGTTGTCTGGAAAAGTGATTGCTCAGAGTCACACAAAAGGCAAATGAAGGTGGATGGGATCAAACTCTGTATCCATTGCTATCAAAAGCAGCTTGTTAACAGCTGAAGGATTTACTCCTCATTACTAAATACCATGTCTAAATTTTACAATTAGTACCTTTATAGCTGTCAATTTACCAATCAGGACCCTTGCCAGTATTTCTGTTTCTGTACTGGGGAAGAGCACAATACTGACAACTAATACAAGTGTCCTACTACAACTCTGACTGTGTTGTCCCTTTGGCTAGGGCACATGCTTTGGTGTATACATTCTTAGGTTCAAGTAGTAGAGGTTGCCCTTGAAGAAGGAGCTCAGGAGTAACATCCTGAAAACCTATTTGTCTGAGAAAGTGTTGTTCAGCTGACCTGCACAAAACTTAGTTGATTCCTGAGGGAGGAGGAGGAAATGGATTGTCTTCTCCATGGAAAGCCATTATGATTCTCATTCTTTTACTTCCGCTTCTTCTCATTCTAGACCCGGACGACTCCAAAAGAAGGAAAGGCCTTCTTGCAGCCTCAAAAAAGCACTTAAGCATCAGAGAAGCTTGCTGTTCAATGCACATGTTGTTGCTAAGGTGGTTAATCCCACCAGCTGTGTCATCGCAGCCTTGACACTGGTCCAAGACTTCCCATTGGATGGTGCATTTGTAAGTTTCACAGTCCAATGAGCACACAAGTACAGCAACTACGCATGGCCAAAAAATGAAATCCTCAAAATAACAACGGCCAGCACCAGACAGCAGTGTAAAACTTTTTATTGGGGAAATGTTGCAATAAAAGTAATCCACACCAGCATACCAGTTTCAGCAAAGCCTTCCTCAGTGCTGGTTAAGCGAATACATAATGCCCTTCAATATATTACATATAAACCCACTCCAACAAAACAATTAATACATATAACTGAGACCAGGTGAAAACAATGCTCCAGGTTTAATGATCCAATTATGTTCCTTCTTATTCAACAAAGTATGCCACCCCATTTTATTACAGTTACTAATATTTATTTGGTCAATTATTGTAAATCTGTATTTAGCTGTAGAATGTACAATTGCATGTTTATCTAAAGCATTAGTCATACGTTTATTTTGTATATCACTGAAATATTCATATACCCGAGATTTAAATTGTCTCGAAGTTTGTCCCGCATAAAATGCTTTACAAGAGCATTCTACCAAATATATTACCCATTCAGATAAACAACAAAACACTGAATATAAAAAACACAAGAGGTGTTAGCAGAAGAAAATTCTTTGGATTTTACCACCCATTCACATGCCAAACAATTCCCACAAGGGAAGCACCCAATTAATGGTTTACCCTCCAGGGAAAATTGTTTGCTACCACCCGTAAAGGCATTCCTTTTATAATAGTTCAAATAATTTCCTATAGTTTTACCCCTAAGATTGGTAAACTTACATCTAGATGGTAACATTTGAAACAACCTGTCATCCAACATCAATGTCCCCCAGTGATGATGCACTAATTTACAAAACAATTTAGTGTTACTCCCATAGTTAGTAACCAAATGAACAGTTGTTTCACCTTTTTCCTTAACATTATAAGTTCACAAAGTACTTTTATCAATAGACCAAGCATAGTTATGAGTGCACTGTACAATATTTGGTCTATACCCCCTTGCACAAAATCTTTCCACAAGATCCTCACTTTGCTTATACGTCTCATCATCTGATGAGCAAATCCTTCTAACACGAAGAAACTTTGACTTAGGGATATTGTCAACAATATAAGAAGAATGACAACTACTAGCTTCTAACAATGAGTTATAACTAATTTCCTTCCTGAATAATAGAGTTTCAAGGGTACCATCCACAGTTTTAACTACTTAGCATCCAAAACAAAATATCATGCAAATGATAATTGACAGTAAATTGCAACCCCACCATATTGTCATTCAAATACTCTATAAACTCATTCTAATATATCTCATCAGATTTCCATATGAGCCAGCCATCATCTAAATACCATCTCCATATATCAAGTTCTGAAATATAGATATTGTGACTGATGTCATATATAAGATGTTCCTCAATATAGGAGGAGGACAGGCAAGAAATGGTGTGGGAATTGTGGTGAGAGAAAGGCTTCAGAAGGCAGTGAAGGATATCATCAGAATTAGTGACAGACTCATGTCACTCAGACTCCAGTGTAATGACAGGGTAGTATTCATAATCTCAACCTATGCCCCACAGCAGATGTAAAATAGAGAGCTGTGTTGTACTTTTAAGAAGCATTTCACAGAACTGAACTTGCATATAAATAGCAAGCACGTGCTAGCCTTAGCGCCATTTTGAGATTGCAGCCAGAGAGTGAGCATGTATGTGTGTAATAGTTTGTTTATAAGTTTATCTAAGTTAAAGTTAAGCCTCAATCCTGATGTTTGTACATAATAAAGCTGCTTGTACAGAACTCACGAAGGCTCATCTATTTCATCCTAATTGGACGAGCAACAGCAGGGTTTTGATAGTGAGGAAAAGAGTGTATTTGCAGGACCTACTACATAAAGCAGGACAACATGGTATTGATAATGGGTGACTTGAATGCACATATTAGGACAGACAGAGCAGGATATGAGGACTGCATGGGTCCACATGGGTGGTTAAACAGGAATACAATAGGTGAGGCCATTCTAGACTTCTGTCTGGCATGTGGCTTGATAGTAACCAACACATGGTTCAGAAAGAGAGACAGTCATAAGATCACATGCAAGAGTGGTCAACATGCAACTCAGGTAGACTTCCTCCTAGTAAGGAAAGGGCAATGAGATAGAATCAGTGATTGAAAAGTTATCCCTAGTAAAACAGTCAGTCCACAGCATAAACCACTGATTGCCACAATCAGCTGCAAGCAAGGTTCTAAGGTCAACAGAGACCAGAGTGAAGACCTGGAAGTTGACTGGAGAAAAAGTACAACAGTTCAAGGGATTACTCAGGGCTCTAGCACCCCAAGAAGGGGAGGAAATAGGTGGAGTTGAAGAAGAATGGCAGCACCCCAAAACAGCATGTGTGAGGACTACAGAACTGACATGTGGCTAAGCCAGGGATACAGATAAGGTACATAAAGAAAGCTAGTATTGGAATGTAGAAGTCTAGAAAGTCATCAAAAGAAAGGAGGAATGCAGGAAAAAGTGGGAGATAGAAAAGACTGACCAGGCTAGGAAGGAATACTGGTTGGTAACAAAGAAGCTAAGAAATGAGTTGCAATTGCAAAGAAAAGAGCATCAGAGGCACTCTACTAGCTTCTGGAAAGTGACTCATTAGGTGGCACAAAGAAACTGTATCTGGTTGCAAAGCAAAGACCGAAAGATAATGAAGATAGCCAGCAACAACCTGTTCAGCAGTCCACAGGACATAAAAGGCAGATGGAAAGAGCATTTCCAGCAGCTTCTGAATGAAGAAAACCCCACAGAAGCTGTCCTGCCCTAGAAACGGGTCTATATTATAGCATCAAAGTCTTACAACTTCGAATGTTATAATATCGAACCCAGTAGAGCAAACGCTGGAAATAGTGAAGCTGCAGAACACCGAATACTTTCTAGGGAAGGTATTTGGTGGGCCGTTTCTACAGCTTTGCTATTTCGACTGTGGAGCGAAGGTTACTGACTAGGTTAAGGTAAGTGTGCGAATGGAGTTGAGTGTGTGATTGGGTGTGGGTTAGGTGAGTTAGGGTTAGGGCATGGGTCAGGTAAGTGTGTGACTGTGTGGACGTGAGGTGTGCTTGTGTTGTGTGTATGTTTGTCGGAACAGCAAATTTTTTCCCTGGGAAAAAATTTGCTATTCTGACTGTTCGGTTTTCTGGTGTTTCGCTCTACTGGGTTCAATATTATACCATTCAAAGTTGTAAGACTTTGATGTTATAATATAGACCCCCCAGTAACAGCCTAAGATAAGTGAAGAAGAGGAAGTCACCCTAGTGGAAGTAAGAGTAGCACTAAGTAAAATGAAGTCAGGGAAAGCAGCAGGCTCAGATGAGGTCACACCAGATATGATGAAGATGTTAGGTGAGAAAGGGGAGAAATGGCTCCTGAGGTGACTCATAGCAATGTGGAGAGAAAGGCATATTACAGATGACAGGAGTATAAGCATACTCATGCCAGTGTACAATAACAAAGGAGACATCCACAACTGTGGGCAGCACAGAGGCATCAAACTTCTGTCACATTGCATGAAAGATCTGGAGAAAATGACTGATAAATGGAGTAGTAGAATGTAAGATGGGAGATGAGCAGTTCGGATTCTGATCAGGATGCAGCATAACTGACCCGATGTTTGCAGTGAGACAGACAGTTGAGAAGTAGGTAGAGATAAGGAAAGAGTCCAACTGGGTATTCCTAGACTTGGCAAAAGCATATAACAAGGCCCCAAGAAAACTGATTTGGGCAGTATTGTAGTGGCTCAAAGTCCCAGAAACATTGGTAGAATTAGTGCAGGCTATATACAAAGATCCAGTGACTCACTGTACAGTGTCTGGTCTCACAGGGGGATCCCCAGTGGGAGTGGGTGCTCACCAGGGTTCAGCTTTGCGCCCACTGCTTTTCACAGTGGTGATGGACTACATTAGGAAACAGGTCAGAGGGGACAGATCAACAAAGTTGCTGTATGCAGACGATGTGACATTACAGGCAGACTCTGAGGAAGAACTTCAGCAAAGGATAGGAGAATGGAATCCAAAATGTAAGGCACATCGGCTGAAACTAAGCACAGATAAGACAGTGGTAATGGGAGCAAATTGGGGAAATCAGAAGAAGCTGTGAACCGGGAAGATAGTGGAACAAGTAAATAGCTTCAAGTATCTGGGAGGGCTGGTTGAGGATAAAGGGAAGTTTGAATGAAGAGGCCCAAGCTATAATCATCTGTTGAACATAATATTCAGTGTCCATGACAACTATACCACCCCCCTTGTCAGCAAACTTAATAACAATGAAAACAATGAAAACCTTGCATTTGCTCCGATGATAGATTAAAATAGCCTTTAATACTCTTAGATCGACATAAGGTATAAGTATCATTTTCTACAGTTTTTTCAAAGGCAGAAATCATCGGATTACATGTTGGTATAAAGGTACTTCTCCTCTTACATGCATTATTATGGTTGTCATTTTGTCCTCGATAGATCAACCTTAAATTCAAATATCTTACAACATATTTAAACTCTGTTAAAGTCTGTGCTATGTCTAATATATTAGCAGGTACGAATGTCAATCCTTTATTTAAAACATTCAATTCATTTTTGGTCAATACGTGCTGCGATATATTGAAGATGAGAAACTGTGAAGTATTCACTGTTTGCTCTGACTGAGCATCACAGGTTGTTGGTTTGCTCTTTTTCTATACATATTGTTGCGATAACCCTTTACTTTCTTTTTCTTTTGCCCAAGTGAGTCAGTAGAGACCAATCCTTGAAGCAACAAACATTGTAAAGACCAATCACTCACTTGGCTATTCTAATGAGGTATGAAGTCATGAACTGTTATTGCAATATAAAAGTCAACAAAGTTTTTGAGGATAAGATGCAACTCTTGAAATGTCTACAATGGAAGCGTCTCAGCTTTAATGTGTACCTGCAGCACAAAATTTTTCCGAGAAGTATGTATGCCCACATACTGTAGTATCTTGATTTACTTAAACACTGGCAACAAATCAATTTAAGTTGCTCACTATGGTATATGAAACTTATGAATATCTATTTTGAGCCTATTGAATGCTAGTTGAAATTGGAAACTGAGCAACTTTATACAGATTTAATATCTAATACTGAGCTGAATGCACATTCTGCACTTTTATCTGAAGTCCTGGATGGAATCATAGCATTTGGACAGCACTTAATTGAAACAAAAAAAATGCAAATTAATTAGGGACTTCACTGATTTTAGTACTGGTGTGGTCTTTGCTTGGACCAATGAGAAGGGAAATAGAGGCTCATGCCCACATGAGTAGACACTTATACCAACGGAGGCACAGCAATGTTCCCCCGACCAAGTTAAAGGGTCCAGTCAGCCAATAACTGTACATCCTGAGGTCCATCATCCCCTAGAGCAAGTTTTCACATTGGTTGATGCAAACATAATGTCCGCTTTGGATCCTGTGGATTTTCTGAATCTGCGAGAAGAGTCACTTCCACTTCCTGTGCAAAAGAAGAAGAAAGTAAAGGGTTATCACAACAATATGAATGGAAAAGGAGCAAACCAGAGACCTGTGACACACAGTCAAAGGAAATGGTGAATAATTCACAGTCTCTCATCTTCGATATATCACAGCATGTATTGAATGAAAATGAACTGAATGTTTTAAATAAAGGATTGACATTTGTACATGCTAATAACTTAGACATAGCACAGACTTTGACAGAGTTTAAATATTTTGTAAGATCCTTGAACATTAGGTTGATCTATCAAGGACAAAATGCTAACCATAATAATGCATATAAGAGGAGAAGTACCTTTATACCAACATGTAATCTGATTATTTCTGCCTTTGAAAAAGTTGTAGAAAATGACATTTGTGCCTTATATAAATCTAAGAGTATTAAAGGATATTTTAATCTATCATTGGTGCAGATGCAAGCTTTAGAAAGCTTATCCAAAAATCCACACATTATTATTAAGTGTGCTGACAAGGAGGGTGGTATAGTTGTCATGGACAATGACTTATAATGTTCAACAGATGTTCAGTAGGCTTAACACAAATGATTATTGTGAAATAACTCAAAGCTAGAATCAGAGGGGATGCAGCCAACTGGCATAGAGTATCAGGTGTAGTATATGACAGAAGAATGCCAAAGAAGCTGAAAAGTAAGGTGTACAAGACAGTGGTGCGACCAGTACTACTGTATGGTACAGAAAATTGGGCAGTAAAGGCAGAACAGATGAGTAAGCTAGAGGTGATGGAAATGAAGTGCCTGAGAAAGGTGGTAGGATGCACACTGTGCTACAGATGAAGAAATGACATAAGAGCAGAAGCCAAAGTAGCTCCAATTGCAGAAAAGATCAAAGAGAACAGATTACGATGGTTCATATGTGCAGAAAAGCAGAAGACAATCTTGTGAAGAAGATTTGGTACAGTCAGGAAGAAGGTAAGAGGAAAATAGGATGTCCATCAAAGTGGTGGATGGATTGTGTGAAAGAAGATCTGCAACAGTCAGGCATGAGTGTTGAAAAAGGCAGGAGTGTGGCATTGAATCGACAGAAATGGCGATAGTTAACACAATACCCCAACCCTTATAGAAAATGGGAAATAGAGGCCTGCTGCTGATGGTTTGTTTAAATCTTGATTTTAGTGACATTTTGTTTTTCTGACAGGATTTTTTCTTTTCCTTGTATTAAGCTAATTTACACTGTTTTTATACATGTGGGACAGAAATTTGCCATTCATTAAATTTTATTGGGGTTTTTGATAATCTGTATTGGTGCTTAGTATAACTACTGAATTACTGCCTGCTTATTCAGTATAGTATTCTGTTTGTTTCTCTGTTTAAAAAGTATTTATATTGATACTTTAAATGAGAATACAAGGGTATTATGTCTGGGTCTATATTATCTTGTCGAAAGACGTGTTCAGCCAACACGTCTTCATCGACAAGTAGACAGCAGCTCATTATTGTATACTGATGCATGTGCTTATCACGTACATATGATGAACTAACTGTTTCATCATGTGACATTCTGCTGAAGCTTCCCTGGCTCACTTACCCTAATCTGTTTTGTTGCCTGTTTTCTTCACAATGTAGCGACTTGAAGGAGCTCATCAGGCAATCTGAAACTTAGCGGATGCTGGCGAATAAGAATTAAGTCATTGTTGTTATTTTTTTATTGTTTTCTGGGGAACTTGGACTCAGCTGTTTGTTGCATTGCTTTTAATAAATACCATCACGTAAAGAAAGGTGTGGATATGTGTTGCATTTTCCTTAATGCAGTACAAACATTTCGATGTATGTGTTTTTCAAGATGCTATTATACATGCTATTACAACAGGTATCAAAACACAGCCTGGGAAGGACTCTTCCCTCAGTTTTTAGAAGTACATAAAACTTTGTAAATTTTGTTATGGCTTCTTGCAGAGAGGAAATTAATGATTGTTTCATACTAAAATTTCACAGTTGAGAAAGGCCCATTCCATTTTGCTTACATGCCTATCTTAACACCAGAACTCCACTTTTATTCATATATGAGGGAAATTATTTTAAAGGGTGCATTTTACTTGTCTTCTTTGTAATAAGACGATAATGCAGTTTTGTGAATAAGGTCTGCATGCCTCCATTTGTTTTTCTTCAAGGAGTGAATTAATCTGCAGAGGTTTTAGGTGTTCATGCAAAACTCACCAAACAGGGAGTACTGCATTATTATTACAGGGAGTGAGTTTGTGTTTCTTTCAAATGGTCCGTCTGTAGATTAAGGTGCTGAAGTAGTTTCAGAAAACTGATGTTACATTATTTTGTCATTCTGGTTATAAATCCATTGAAAAGGCTGAGTTAAAATAAAGTCTTGGCTTGCTGAACACACAGGAGGAGATGCAAGCTGAGTTATTCATCCTGCCTCTGTATGTGCACACCTGATGTTCTTTGTGTTTCACCGTTGCAGTCATTACATTTGGGTAATCTGCTGGCAGGTTGCCCTCAGTCGGCCTGAATTCCAAAGTCTTAGGTCCTGCGTTGGTTGCTGTCTCATCTTCCATGACATCAGGTCGTCAGGGGTATAAAACATACAGCCGACACCATTTTCTTTTGTCTTTCTTGCCGTGCGGTGCCCGAAGCAGAAACATTTCACAAGTGCCGGTCGGCCGACTACTGAAATATTCGCATTTGAGTTTCAGAACAGAAGTCTTCACTAAAGCTAAGTACTCCGTTGGGGAAACTTTTTTCTTGCTTTTTACTGATGTCAGAAAAAGTTAATAATTGTATTACTTGTGGGAAGCAAATACCTCATAAGGATTTCCATTTATACTGTATTCCTTGCCTAGGCCCTGATCACAACGTGCCTGGCTGTCAGTTTTGTGATAGATTTAACCAACGCACTATTAAGCATCGGTATATTTTTGCATCAAAGTATTTTGGAAACAGATTTAACTACCCAGAAATGTCGTCGGATAGCAATCCGACTACCAGAGTACATAAAAAAATGCAAAGAAAAGGACAGGGAAAGGCAGTCGAGATCCAAAACCGATGACGAAGCTTCTCCTAAGCAAGTCGCCGGTTCGCTAATACTCAGTGAGGCGCTTTTGCAGCCCCTGATACCCGCTACCTTCAAGTCGCAGGCCTCTACCGACACCCATGTGGAGTCCAGCATGCTGCAAGATACTCAAGGTATTGGACCGACGGATGTATCTCCCTCGGATGGGTCCGGAGCCACTGAGCAGGCACCGGCTTCTGAGGGTGTATTCAGACCTCAACATTTGTATATCAAACTGACGACAGCTGCAAAACCAAAGACAAAAGCAACTTCTAAAACTAAAAAAATGATGCATGAGCCACATGCACAGGCCTCTATGCCTAAAAAAACAGATGATCAAAATGGCTGAAGACCTAATTACCTTGATCAGGGGTACCCATCCCCCTCCAGATAAGAGGCCTAGGCAAGACACTGATTATAAATCTTCAGATCAGGTTTCTGTTTCTTCTGATTCCTCTTCTGATCAGGAATTATCTATACCTCCCTAAGAGGATTCTGATGCTAAGGAGTCTATTCCATCTGCATCTCCTCCTGAGGACTATTCATTTGGAGAAACCTTGCATACCTTGAGGGAGCATTTTCACTGGGAGAGTCAAGACTGCTCAGAATCAAAAAAGAGGCTCGGGATTTCCTTCTTCTCCCTCAGCACAGGCCTTTAGCCATTCCCCCTGTCTTAGACATTGTGGATGATGTGTTTTCGGAGTCAAGCTTGACCCCTGACTCCTTACCTCCGGCTCCCAGTAAGCCTGACAGATATTACAGGGTCCCTGACTCACATAAATTTTTATTTAGAAACCCTGCTGCTGATCCTGAAACTATTTCACAGGGTCTAAAGGGAGTTAAGGCCTCAACAGCAAAAAATCCTACCCCCTCTGACAGAAATTCAAGGGCACTGGACAGATGGGAAAAAAGGTTTATACATCTCCAACCTTGGCAATCAGGGCCTTAAACTGTCAATTTCATATGCTTAAGTACCAACAACATGTTATGGGATTGCTGAAACAGAAAATGATGTTGATTTCAGAATGTGCAGAAAATAAAGAATTGTAGGAATTATTGCATGCAGCTGAACAAGCTGGAAAGCATACTTGCAATGTGGTTTTGATTCCTTAGAGGCCTCCTGCAGGGCCGCAGTTACTGGATCTGTGATTAGGAGGCATGCCTGATCATGTTAAAGCTAAATTGCTAGATGCACCTTTACAGCATGATTCTCTGTTTGGTATTAAGGCAGAAGAGGTTTTAAAGAAAATGGAAGACAAAGCTAAGTCTATGCAAACTGTTAAAGACTTCTTACAAGTGCAGCCACCAAGATTCAGTAGACACTGGCTTACAAAAAATGGGTCCTTTCCTGTGTCAGACAGAGCTCAAGGGGGCAAATCCAGACGCCCTAAGGGTTCCAGATACCAGGCGCAAGATTCATACAGGTCAAAGGAATGGGGTGCTTCCACCTCCAAATCTGGAGGAGATAAAGTGCAAACCTACAGAAAGCAATCCCAATGACTTCCCTCTGCCTACACCAAGCACTTATCTTTTGGCAGCACCCAAAGGGGGAAAATTAGCACTTTTTGCTCAAAATTGGCAGTTAATTATCCAGGACAAGTGGGTGCTAAACATAGTATCACAGGGATACAGATTCCATTTCCATACTCTGCCAATGGCAAACGGTTGGCCGGATCTGCCAAAAAATCAATGGGCAGAGGCACAGAAACAGGTTACGTCCCTCGTGGATATGGAGGCCATTCAGCCAGTACCAGAACAGGAAAAATGACAAGGGTTTTACTCAAGACTGTTCTTGGTATCCAGAAAGGACAAGGCCTGGCAGCCAATACTGGATTTATCGATTTTGAACACATACCTGGACATTCTAAAATTCAAAATGCTAACTTTGCAGCAGCTTCTGCCCATGCTGGGCAAGAATGCTTGGTTGGTGACTTTAGACCTAAAAGAGGCATACCTGCATGTCCCAATAAGACAATCGTGCAGAACATACCTCAGATTCAAGGCTGGCTTAATAAATTACCAATTCTCTGCACTGCCCTTTGGCTTATCTACTGCATCCAGGGTCTTTACAAAGTGCCTGGCACCAGTAATTGCAATTTGCAGACAAAAAAGTATACAAATATATCCTTACTTAGGCGACTGTCTCATTCAAGCAGAGAACAAGGACACTCTCCTTTGACACCTGGCGTTTGTGAAAAGGCTTCTTACATGCCTAGGGTACACAATAAATGAAAATAAATCACAGCTGGTACCCTCTCAAAAGATAACATTCCTGGGTGCAAGCTTGAATACAACTGCCCAGATGGCTTACCTCATGCCAGACAAGCAAAGGCAACTGACTACTACCTTCAAACTGATGGCAACAAAAACCCAGTCTTCTGCAAGACAAATTCTGCAGGCTCTGGGCTTCATGGCATCCTGCATCCTACTGATTCCATATGCAAGACTGCATATGAGGAAACTTCAATGGTACCTAAAAAGTTTATGGAGTCAACATTCTCACAGTCTGGAAACAATGATTCCTCTCATTCCCTGCCTGCAACAGGAGTTTCTATGGCGGGCAAAGGCATGTCACCAATACATGGGACGGCCCTTCACTCTACACCCTGCCAGCCAAACCTTAGCAACAGGCGCATCAGATTATGCCTGGGGGGCCCACATGGCAGGAAGATGCATTCAGGGCATATGGGCACCAAAACAAATGCATCTACATATCAACCAGAAAGAGATGCTAGCTGTTCAAAAATGCCCTAACAGCCTTCAAGGCTTACTTCATCCAGGACAACTACTGATAAAGACGAGCAACACCACAGTCATGTGGTATATAAACAAGCAAGGGGGCACACACTCATACCCCCTTTGCAGATTAGCCATGGCACTGTGGGACACAGCTTTGACCTACCAAATACATCTTCAAGCTCAATTCCTGCCAGGAAAACAAAACACTCTGGCAAATGATTTAAGCAGAAACCTTTATGGATCCTCACGAGTGGAAACTAAATCCACAAGTCTTCAGCATGATAACTGAGAAATGGGGGAGCCCAGACATAGATCTATTTGCCTCCCCTCAAAATTATCAATTGAAAAGATTCTGCACAAGGACTTTTCACAGACAAGCATTGAAAGTGGACGCCCTATCCTTCAGTTGGAAAAACTTATCAGTTTACGTCTTTCCTCCTCGGCCTCTTCTCACCAAGGTCCTCCTAAAAGTCAGACAAGAGAAACCAAAGATGATACTAATTGCCCCGGACTGGTCCCACCAATACTGGTACCCAATCCTAAGGAACTTGTCTCAATACCCAGCTTGGACCTTGCCTCAAAGACCACAACTACTGTCCCAGCAAAACAATCAGATCCTGCACAATCAACTACAGACCCTAAACCTGGCAGCATGGCTGATCATGTAGTCATACAAACAACGCCTCTCAGTAAAGCTGTGATGGATGTCATTTTGGAAGCCAGAAGGCCTAGTACTAGAAAATCTTTTAAATGGAAGAGATTCTGTGCTTGGAATCAAGCACAAGGAACTGATACAGCAGAACCAAATATTCCTCAGATATTGCAATACTTAACTGAGATGCTTGACAAAGGCCTATCTTTCGCATCAGTTAAAATCCATGCCTCTGCCATTTCAGCTCATTACAATACAGAGCCACCAATCTTTTCTCATCCTTTACTAAAGCAGTATCTTAGAGGAGCCAAAAATTTAAGGCCTCCTAGAAGATCACCATTGCCTGCATGGGACCTCAATTATGTGTTGGAAAAGCTCACCCTGCCTCCATTTGAACCAGCTGCTACCACTGATATAAAGTTCTTATCATGGAAAACAGCTCTGCTACTAGCAATTACTTCAGCAAGAAGAGTTTCAGAGCTACAGGCCCTCATGGCTGTAGAGCCTTTTATCATATTTTACCCAGACAGGGTGTCTCTGAGGACAAATCCTACTTTTATGCCTAAGGTGGTTTCCAGTGTGGCTCTTAACCAAACAATTCATCTGCCAACCTTTTATCCAAATCTGCAGAACAAGGGGGAGAGAATTCTGCATTCCTTGGATTTACACAGACAGCTAAGATTCTACTTGAGCAGGACTAAAGCTCTAAGAAAAACTGAGCAATTACTAGTGACATATGCTGCAGGATCAGAAGGCAAGGCTATTTCAAAGCAGACAATTTCAAAGTGGATAAGCCACTGCATCCGTTTCTGCTATTTACACCATGGTAAACCTGTGCCCAAGGGCATTAGGTCTCATTCCACCAGAGCTGCAGCTACTTCAGCAGCCTTTCTCAGGGGAGTACCACACCTTTACAAAGCATTATCATTTGCCTCTCTACTCTAAATCCAAGGCAGGCTTTGCCACTGCAGTTCTGCAGGGCCTGATAGCCGCTCCTAATGCAGTTTAGCTCCAGCCTCCTAACCATAGCTTTGGGATTCTACCCAAATGTAATGACTGCAGCAGTGAAACACGAAGAACATAGTACAGTTGTGTACACTTACTATAAATGTAGATGTTCGAGTGTATTCACTGTTGCAGTCCAGGTTACCCTCCCGCCACCCCCTGTCATTCTGGAGTTTATCTTTCCTTCTCTATCTTCTACAACCTATGTGGTGTATTTGCTTGTAGATGAAGGTAAAGTTTATATTGGTGCATGTATATATATATATATATATATATATATATATATATATTTGCTACCTTTTTGGGGGCACCTGACATCGGGGGCAAGAAAAACTAAAGAAAATGGTGTCAGCTGCATGTTTTATACCCCTGACGACCTGACGTCATGGAAGAGGAGACAGCAACCGACACAGGACCCAAGACTTTGGAATTCGGGCCGACTGAGGGCAACCTGCCAGCAGATTACCCAAATGTAATGACTGCAACAGTGAATACACTTGAACATCTACATTTATGGTAAGTGTACACAACTGTACTTTAGCATGGAGTATTTTGTCATCAGAACATCGAATGCCACAGTACTGATGTTGCCAGGATGTTTGTTTTCAGATTTTGTTCTCATCGTTTTTATTGTAGACTTTTTTTTTGCAACTCTGTATATTCAGTATTGACATGGTTACACTTCTGAATGGTCTCATGTGGCATAGTCAGGGCACTTTGTTGTAAAAAAAAAAAAATGAGTAGATAGATAAATGGCTTTTTTTAGACAAAGATTTTGGTAAATGTGTAAAAATCATCTGTCTGTTTTCAAGTACATTTCTTGAATAGGTAAGTGAAAAAAACGTACAGATATATATTTTTTTGTGCATGCTGGAGCGAAGATTTAACAACTGCCATGATTAGACAAGTAGTTCCCCCCCATCATTTCGTCAGGGTAACCATCCCCTAATGATCATGAAGCCATTCCCTGTAATGCCTGTTTGTTCCCCATCCAAACCACAGATAAGGAAAATGTTAAGGATCCCACCCATCACCCTTACAAGGTTATACATTGTTTGGATGCCTCTAACATTCCTGCAGCCCTGGCCAGTAGTAGAAAGTAGTCTGCTGGTGGGTGTGTGTGGAGGGCAGGCAGTATGAAGCAGAACAGTGTTAGGGGAAGCAATTTATTAATCCAAAGGTACAGTGATGGAGTCAAGTGTTTGTATGAAGTGTCTGCAGATCTTATTTAAAGCTGATCGTACGATTCTGAGTTCTGAGACCTAGAAAAATACTACCAGGGGCAGGGCATACACTAGCCTTGGAATGAACTTTCCCTTAGCTGTGGCAAGATGGGAAGTCTGCAGTTAGCAACCTGATATAATGGGAAAGTTTTAGTGTGACAGGTAAACATGAAAGTGGAACTGCAGAGATGGTTGTAAGATGATTCCAAGGTAGGATGCTTACTTACAGAGATTCAGCCTTTGTCAAACAGCTGTTGACTCACATATGTCACAAAGTTAAATAGAAGCTCTACCCATGCTGTAGTTAACTTTATCCAGAGTTATCTGTTTAACATCACTTGGATGTTGTTTTAGTGCCTTGAAACCCTTCAGTTTCGTGTAACTTCTTAACTTCCATTCTCTCCCTGCCACAGATGTGAAGGCCCTATCATTTTGCCTTTTCTAATCTCACACTGTTTCAGAAAGGAATGTAACTTATCTGTGCTGTGTGACCTAGACTAAGTACCTAAGGATTTGTCATCACCCACAGTCTTACATTTCAAGATTATGCTTTGCTGAGACCTAAGTGCATGCATTAACTGCTAAAATGAAGTGAAAATGTTGTCCAGCACTTTGACACACATTTACATACACCTTGTAGATCATTTATTTGATTCCTAAAACCTCTGTTTGTTTACTGTGTGATCATGAACACATCTCTTAACCACTCAGTCACAGTGCTGTTGAGGGATGAGTTTGAAATAGATCCATGTAGATCAGTGCTCTGTCCTGGTTTACAAATACATTTTTTTCCCCCTAAGAGTTATTTTTTGGCTAAATCTTTGAATGAAGAGCAGGGATAAGCTAGTCATACTGCATTATTGCATAAAGAAACAGGCAATGTCTCAAACTTTTTTGTCTTATATATATAACGTACTGCTGTTTACCTCCTGATAGCTTTATATGCCCCCCCTCATGATATCAGCTCATCAAATCAGCAGGAGGTAGAGCTAAAGTAAAAGCCCACTAAAAGCTGGCAGTTGAGGACTGAGCCCCCCCCCCCCCCCATGTGTCCTGCCGTGTGCAGGGTTTGTCTCATAAAGGAGTATCTCCTGGTATTTGTTGCACTGGCCTTCCATCATGAGTGGGAATCTCCAAGGATAGGAATATTAGCAGCTGGCAACAGGGGGCCTGAAGATAGCAGTGGCAGTGTGAAAAATGCTGGAAAAAGTCCAGTTTTAGTTAAACATGTGGTTTGGTATGTAGGAGTGATTTATACCTGATGCAAGAGGAATGCAGCAAGCATAAGACCCTTTAATGGCTAATAATTATTTAGGAATTCTCCAAACTCAGTAGGCCTCCACTACTCTCCTACTGCTGTTGCATGAAGGATTTGCAAATAACTGAATGACATGCAGTGATGGTATTTGGAACTTCGGTAAGGATGTCACATTGACATTGTGCAGTGTCTGCTTTCTTGGTCAATATACTAAAAAGGCAATAAGATGACAATACCTTAGCAATGAAGAGAGTTACACCTTCCGCTGGAATAGACAACCTTTTTGACCTGAGTGTAGAATTTACTACTTCTGCTCTTGGAAGTCACTTGACTGCCAGACAAGCAATCCAAGTTGATGAAGAGTGGATTTTGATACTTGGACATGATTCTTTTTGCTTTCATTAGCTTTTGTCAGGTTGACTCCTACACTGGATCAGAATCCACTCAAACTCAAATAGTGAACCTTGGGAACAGGCTTTAACATGGTTCCTGTGGGGGTTAGGTCTTGTTTGACAAATTAAGTTTTGCTGTATAGTGAGCTATTGTCTGTAAGTTGACCAGCAACTGCTCAACTTTAACAACTGCAATCCTGGACTCAAATGTATCTAGCAACGTTTACTGTAATGATTTTAAATAAATTGCCTGGCTGCTTCACTGTAAGTACCATGTATTTTTGCAACATTTTCTTTTAGTTTGTTGCCCACAATTGCATGTGGTACTAACAGAGGATTGCTGCCTAACAGTACATTTATCTTTACTTCAGAAGTAGCACCAGGAAACATCCTTTCTGAGTAAGCATGAGTGAGATGCAATGGAGTAAAGGAATTCCAAAGGGAGCCACGTCACTGCAGCAGGCATCTATGCTCTAAATGCTTAGTCCTGCTGTTCTGTCTGTCCAACTCTGCTCACTGTCTGTGTGGAGTTAATATGTTATTCCTGTGTCTACATGGGTTTTCTCCAGGTACTGTGGTTTCCCCTCAATGACCTCTGTGACATCCCCATGCTGGGCCAATATTCGAGGAGCCTGAATCCTCACAACTGGTGCTGGAGAGGGACATTCATTTGGAACAAAAATGGATGCACCCAATATTTCCAGATGCAGCTCCCTGCATCAAGCACAATTTCCCTTAAGAGCACACAGGGAACACGATCAGTCTGGAGGCTGTGTCCCTTCTCTCTCTCTCTATCTCTAGATCCCCATTAAGACTTTCCACTGGTACAGCTGTAGGGTTCAAACCTCAGCTGATTGTCCAAGTCAAGTTCTCCACCAATCTCTCTGTGAAACCAGTGCTTCGTGCTCCTGCTGCAAGCAGCTGACAAATACACACCCCGGGAAAGGCTGACCAGATTTACTAGCTATGACCCCTTCTACCCAGACTATAAGATGCCACCAGACACTACCAAGCCAGCTACTCCAAGGCTCTTACAAAGGTACCCAGTTATACTGAGTGATATTACTATTAATATTAATTCATATGGTAATGTTGATCAAACAGCCAGGTTTGCAGGAGTGGCCAGAGTGTCACCAATAGCTATAAGTACTCTCAAAGGTTAAAATGCTCTCTAAAGGATCAACACAATGAAAAGTTTAAATATATTTAATAATAAATAAGAAATTGCAGTGAACACCAGAGTTTCAGTCACAAGGAATATTAAAATAACAGAGATGAATAGATTCACACAGATACAGAAAAACAGTATTTAATTAATCTCACTATATTTTCCTGACTGATTTAAAGAATTATTATTCCCTGGTTACTTACTGGAGCAAGGCAAGATGAAGTAGGTGAGAGATCCTTCTTTGTCAGATTACAAAAACAGAGTGCTCTGAGACTTCAGTCTCACCTAGTATTAAACATTATTTTTAGTGATGGTTTACAGAATGACATCACATACATCTGGTCATCTGACTTCTGGTTCCCATGCCAACCCCCTTTGACTAGAAGCTGTCAGGATTTATCACGTGTGTCAGTAATACACACACACAGCCTTGATAAGATCTGTTGCAGCTCCTGGAAGTCATAAAACAATTTCAAACCTCCACCCTTCCAGAGTAGCAATTAGTTCACCCCAGTGGCAATGCAGGAAACTTCCTAGTACAGACATTTTGTCTCTGGCTGCATTGAGAACTGTAAGATACAGTCTTTATGACCTAGACCCAGTAATTTAATTTCAGAACACTTTTCAAAGTTAGCTGCAGCTGGACTGTGATTAACCTTTTCTGTTCCAGAATTCTCTGTTAAACATATAAATTTAATTCAGTTATGATACAGTCAGGACCCACTGTTGATACATGTTTAACACAAGCAACTTTATAAATGCATTTTCAACACAAGCATCTGTACAAATCAGTTTGCTATACAAATAACATGTAATTCTTTACAAAATTCAAGCTAGCTGTGCGGGCATATGGTACACATCCACTGCCCTTCTTCTCCTGGCACAGCTGGCAGTACCTCACATCATCACAATCCCCACCAAAAAAAAAAAAAAAGGTGGTTAATTGACTACTGTCACAGTAGTTGTATATATAGTGCCTTTACCAGTGTACATGCAGCCCAGTTTGTGGCTGAAAACGATTCATAATGAGCAGTTCTGCTACACACACACACACACACACACACACACCCCACACACCCACACCACACACACTTATTCTACAAGGCCTATTTAAACTCTCTTAAGCGGCTAGATTTGCCTTTGAGAAAACTGAAGTCAAGAAAATGTTCTCAGGTTTGCAAGAAATCATTCAAAAGAAATAGTAAATATCCTCTTCTCATTCGAATAGATATAAAAGTACATGCACTTTTCTTTACTTTTGTGATAGGATCTTTTGCATGCTTCAGTACATCTACTGATTAGATTTTCCATTATTGTATTACTAACTGTGTAATAAAATGAAGTAGTTTCTCCAGAAAACCCAGTAATGTGTCAATAGTACTCACTAAATTGACATAAAACATGCATCTACTTAGGATTCCTGCCTCACAGTGGTTGGTTTCCAGTTTTGTTATTGGTTGGCCTGTATTTTCTACAGAGTCTGCATGTCCTGTCCAAGTAGCTTTTTGCAAGGTGCTCTAGTTTCCTTGCATAACCCCAAAACATGACATAGCAGAAGTGAGTATATTCATATTGCGCGCAGGTGCATGTTGCATATGTGAGCAAGTGTACTGAGTGTGTGTGTGTGTCTGTCTGTGTGTGTGTCTGTCTGTGTGTGTGTGTGCAAGAACCTTCAGGAGTGCCACCAGTGTATAAAGTTGTTAGCCAAGTTCTGATAGATACAGTAGTTGATGTATGCCACTGTTGACCAGCTGGAATTCTCTGGTTGCTTTGACTGTCAAAATTCAAAGTCCTTATGATGAGCAGTACAGTGCCAGACACCATGTGTTTGAGTGTCACCGTTCAGCACTGATACTTGAGGGTGCTTACCCCTGCCCTACTCTCAGCCTGACAACAAGCAGCCTTTCCCCAGGCTATCCAGGCTGTCAAACAACTAGCATACAACACCTATCCTAGGACGACAGACATTGGTGTCTTCCCACAGGATATCCACAGGACAGTAGTCAGCTTCTCCCTTTTTATTATCGGGGGTCATTGCGTCTTTCACCAGCAAACATCACATCGGCAGGTGGTACATGCTTCAAGCTTACCTGGCCTGTAGGCGATTGGTGTCCATATACCACTACCTTCCTAGCATGTTAACATATTCCCACCCCCCACCTCACAGTCCACCTGAGATGTCAGTCTCCTCCCCTGGATTACTCTGGAAGACAGTGTCCCCAAAGCTTACTAGCTGTGTCAGTGAATAGTGAGGGGCATCGTGGTCATTTCTCAGCCTGTGTGTTTTACATTTTTATTTTCTACATTTCTTCCACATGAGGCTACCCTGGTTAGGAATTGTGGCCATCTTGCTGTGGCCCAGTCACATGTAAGTGAGTTGCATGACATTTATCTTCATGTAATGTACCTCACCAGTGTTGCCCTGGGTGACCAACGTACTGTGACAGTAATACCCTACAGCACATTTCCTCACCTGATCCTTTTTGTCATAAATAGCATAACACTATACACCTTTAGGAGTTTGGTGATGCATACAGCCATGGGGCAAGTCCCTGTAATGCTGGTGGGCTAAGTTTCTTAAATCCCATATGTGGTTTTCAGTGTCATGATGGAGAAAGAACTAAGATGCTCTTATCTGTGCTGTAAAATATTATGCTAATTAATAAAATTGGTTTTACATAAATGTTGACTATAGCCCACGTGATAAATTATGTTTGTTTGCTTCAGTTTATTTCAGTATGTTCTTTATTTTTGTCTACGCCAACACAAATTAGCTCAGGCCCTTGCTAGAAACAGAAGATTGTTTTTAGAGAAACATGGGTGTGTGGTATTTTCTCAGTGGCTGTTTTGTTTGAGTTCACTAACTGAAATAAAGATTCATGTGCTCTTGGCCTTTAGAATATAAAATAAGATTAGAAATACAAGCAAAAAGTGAAACATGAAGTTTTGCTCGGGCTACTATATTTTCTTTAGCTATATGCAGTATTATAAATGACTTAAAATATAGGGGAAGAATTACTGGAAAACAGACATGAACTTTAAAAGTTAAGAATCTAAAAACAGATGCAGGGCACACAATAGGAAACCAGTTTATATATGTGGGTAGACTTTAGTTGCACTGATTTTGTGACAACACTCCCCTAGGATTCAAAAGAAGTCCTTATGGTTCCATAAACTGGCTTCCACAGGTAGGGTAATTTATTCTATCTGTGAAGCATGTGATTCAGACAGAGCTTTAGCCACAATAAGGAAGCCGCCATTATCAATTCAAATGCATGCTGTCTGAGTCGCATTTTTCTATCAGCCTTTGACTGCGGGGGTATGCACTAGCACTAGTGGCTCGTGCATCACATTGATTCAGGCATCCCCCAACACGCACAAACACACACACACACACACATATTCATGCATTTGTGTACACCAGAGACGTATGTGCCGCATTCCTCGATATTGTGCCCCTCAACAATTGAGGAGCAACAAAAAAAAAAATCCGTGATTTGGAGGCTGATGCACCTGAAATGCATGAGCCACCCAGCCAACCACGTCTCACCTCCACCCTTTCCTCAGCTGAGGAGCCATTAAAAAAAATGAGTGTGTGAGCAGGTTTCTGGGCATTGCAGCAGGGCTAGCCACCCAGTGGTATAAACCTTGGCTCGAGATGATTGTCACTGCAGAAGTGACACCCCGACCTCATGTGCAAAATGGGAAAAGAGGTTGAGGATGGATGGATCAGGTTCCTCGGGCTGCTGAAATGCTGGAGTCCATCAGATCCTGTTTCTGTACCATATCCCCAGCCTGCCTTCCTCTGATTTTGCCTTTAAAACTGTAGAAAACTGACTTTAGGCCACACACAGAGAGCACTGCAGCCCTCAGGTTTGACCACAAATACTTTTTAAGGTTTTTCAAAACCAGTATGCAATAAAGAGTGATCAGCATCCGATGGCTGATCATGCTTCCTAACTCTTTGCTTCTGGGGAAATTGCCCCCTTTACCCCTCAGTACTATTCATCATGGGTATTTGTTTAAAAATGAACAATGAATGTGTGGCGGACATGTTCTCCATGGAGCAGTGAAGAAAATGGAATTTCTTTGACTCAGAGTGGGGTCTGTTTCAGATTATTGAAATCTGAATCCACCAAACACCTCATCTTTGACCCGTTTTAATCGATACCTAATGTCCTCGAACGATCGTTACATCAAATCTTGAGCCAACAAAATGATTGCAGCACAAAATTTTAAAACCTAACCTGGTGGAGGCTATCACTCCAACTAAATACATCAACTCTGAGATTGCACTACAGTGGGGAAAAGGGCAAATTCCCGATGATGGCCCACTGGTTACTTACTGTGGGAACATTTTTGATGTAACAGTTGTTCAAAGACATTAGGTTTCGATTAAGATGGGTCAATGAAGAGGTGTAGGGTGGATTCATATTTCGATAATCTTATATAGACCACTCAGAGTGACAAACATTCCTCATAATGAGGCACATTTGAGAGGAATAGGTGGAATTTCTATAGGTTAGTACTGGCATCTGTATTAAATGGATACAGAAACTCTGTTTACAGGGATGGTTAAGACAAAAGTGCAAGTTCCCCTTCTCCTAACATTCTAACAGCCTAGGAGCTGACTCTAATGTTTAGACATGCAGAGGGATGTGGTTATCTGCACAGGAATGTGTAACTTTGCCCCTCACTGAAAGTAGATTTTTTTTGTAATATGTTTATGATGTTGCATTTCCTGGTTAGACTTCTGATTTTTGGCATTTTGTCAATTTGTTTTCTTGGACACTTTGATGTGTTTATTTCTGTTGCATCAATGACTTTCTTTAACTGCTCTTTATATGAATCTAATCAGGTTAATCTAAACGTCAGAATGTTTGATGCAAAAACATTGACTGCAAAAAGTAAAAAAATAAAAAGATTGACACTTTAATGCGCATATACCAAGCCATACCCTTGGACCGTACAAAACAAAGCTATTGTTATTTTGCAAGGCAAGCCCCTCTGCATCCCTCACACCTCCTGCTAATTATATATAGTCCGAGACCACCCAATCCCTGGGGTAGGAGTGTATTACCCAACCCCAGGGATTGTTGATCTTGCACACCTGTGAACCATCTATTGTAATGACCAAAATGTGTCGACAAAACAGATATTGACATTTGGGAGTTTCAGTTATAAAAAGCCATCCTTTATATATATATATATATATATATATATATATATATATATATATATATATATATATATATATATATATATATATATATATATATATATATATACACATACATGCACACATTTATGTGCAGTATGCATTATTTGTGTATATGTAGATCCCTTCTGTGAATGGCATTGTAATAGACAAGCTGATTCCTTGCACTGCATATACTTGTCCATATCTGAAACTTGATTGTTAGATTTCACATATGTATGTTGTGGAGTGAGTAGCACACCGAATATCATTGTGGTCTCAAAGAACTTGGTTCTCCAGTTCATTTCCTGGCTTGGGTGCTTTTTGTGCAGAGTCTGCATGTCCTGTTTGTATCCATGAGGGTTTTTGCCAGATGCTTTAGTTTATTTCCACATCCTAAAAATTGCCTGTGTGTGTGTGTGTGATGTGTTTATGAGGGCTCCTTATTGAATTGTCTGCACTTGAAATGCCGAGTGTTAAAAAGCTGAAGAAATAAAGGTCTGAAAACACAAAGAAGAGTATATCTCGAAAATCACTCTTCTCATTAAAAATTATTTTTTGTGGGGGGTGGCAGTACCCCCTCCACCTTCCATGAGGTGGGCAAGCTCCCCACACCCCTGAACTTATGTATACCAAGTGAGAGAATGTCATACCTCACAGAAAAGGGAATATTAGGTCAAATAGCTCCTCAGAATTGGTATATAGATGAGTCTGATCTTAAGGCCATTCAGTGTCTGCATTTCTGGACTCACACTAGCGGGTTTTGACATTTCACATGGTTACCATTTGTAAATGTTCTATGATTTACTGATGTCCTATGAAGGATGCTTCTCTGCCTTGCATCCACTAAATTCCGGACAGGCTCTTGCTTCACTATGACCCTGAATTGAACAAAGCAGGTATTGAAAAAGAAAGAGTAAGTGAGTATTGTGGAGTAGATCTTCTTTGGTTAGCCTTATAAAAAGGATTTTATCTTAGTGAAAGTTGCATATTAAATAGTTTTGGAATAAGTAAATTTAATGAAACAGTTTTACAGTAAGTAAATTACATTTTTTTTATATTGGGTTTTAAAGATAAGAGTTTTATGAAGATTGTTGTGTTGTGATGTGTTTGTATAATAGCCTTGGGTGTAATGGCAGAGAGTTTTATAATTCCATTGTAAAATGAGCATTTATGAATAACTGGCAGGTTTAGAAGGCATTTCTGTCTTTGTAGTGTCCTGCTTTACCTGCATCTAATGTTTGTTTATATTTTTTCATCCACTGTCTGCAGGTATGATGGAGATTCTACCTAATCGCTGTGTACCTATCGCCAAAAGGGAGCTGATGTACGCTGGTACTGCTGGCCTGGCCTGCTGGCTCTCTGGTGTCATCTTTATCAACCGCAAGAAAACTGATGATGCTATCAGTGTGATGTGTGAGGTGGCGAACACCATGATAAAGGAGGATGTAAGTATACTGAATGATCAAACTTGATGAATGATTAAACTTAAGTAGCATTGGAAGGATGTTGGTGTTGTTCACAGCTAATCAGAAGGGCAGCTATGGTGAAATTATTTTAGTGCCAAATGCTTGAGAAACAAACAAAAAAAAATTATAACTATTTAAATACAGACCATCTCAGGGAAGGCTGTGATTTATTCTGCTTAAATCAGTTTAAAAACTCAGGAGGTACAGGTGTTGGTGGAAACATGTTGTACTTAGCTGAACTAGCAGCTGTGCAGGAGAAATGAATCTATGACATAGTTTTTCCTGCCCGGGTTTTTAAGAAACTGTGAATGTGATTAGCAGTTTTGCAGATAAGATTTTTAATTATTTGTGAACTTAACATTTGTCTTAGCATTTGCTGTGTACATCCATATCATTTTGTAAATTGATTATTAAAATGTGTCTGTAAAAGTGATAATCATTTGTGTAAGAACTTTACTTGTCTGTATGTTGTAGTACTTCATATTCTAGTCTGGTCTGGTGTGCAGTCCTATTTTTATGAAAAAGCTGTAGATTTACATTAAAAATAGTTGGTTTAGTTATACATTTTTTTACATAGTCCCTCTTTTCCAGTTCTGAAAGTATACTAGAATTTTTAAGTAGGCAAGGCAGAGTTGCCTTATTCTTTCAAATTGCATCTGCATAGTCAGTATGATTGTGTTTAACTATCTTCACCATGTTTTAGATTGAGCTGTAGTCTTAGAAGAGGCTACATTACTGACAACATCTTTCAGTTTGTTTTTACTTACATAACAGGGAAAAGTCTTGGCTGTGTTGAATTTTTGTCTATTTTCTATTGAAAAAAAAAACTTCTTGAATGCCTTAAAAGCTAGTCTTTCTGTGTGGTACTGTATAGTTCTGTATGTTTCTCCTTCTAGCCAGACAGTGCATGTGAAGACTTTTAACAGTCTCCTCAAAAGAAATATGTTGTTGACTTGGGGTCATTGTCATTGCACTCTTACTGTAGTTTCCCACCCCTCCTTTTCCCTGAGCTGGATTTGAACTGTAGGCGAGTATGCTGGCTCAGCGGCTGGCAGTGAACAAAAACAGACTGATGAGAAAATACAAAGAAGTCTCAATCAATGCCAGCTAAATAAAAATTCCAGTTTATTGAGATGCAGACAGCATTTGGAGACGTGACTTTCAAACTCTTTATTTCAAAACAGACACTGTTTCACTCAAAGTGGGTGCCAGAAAAGTGCCTGTCCATCTCTTTCCTTTCCAAGAAGTAGCATTCTGCTTTAACAGGGTCAGCATGTCTGGAATTTGACCTATGTAAAAAAAAAAAAAAAGGTTGAGTTTATTGTTGTCACTACTTTAGTGACAAGAGGGAGGTCTGTGGGTGACACTGCTTGAAGTTTATTTAATTTTATTGACTGGATTAGTCCCATTAGGCCAGGAACCCCGAGGTGATATTTATACTGACAAGGGAATATTTCACAAGGGCACTGGGGAACATCTCTATTCTTTGTGCTGTGGGATTTGCTACATGCACGTATGCTACCACTGCCTCAGGCAGATGGGTCCAAGTAATCTGATCCTGAAGTTGTTCTACTAACAGATTAATGCTAAAGGAGGTATTCTGACACATAACAGTTTGTTTTAGATTAATGCTAAAGGAGGTAATCTACCACATAACAGTTTGTTTCAGATTAATGCTAAAGGAGGTTTGTTTGTGTCTTTCGGCTTTTCCCAGTTAGGGGTCGCCACAGCGGAACTCCGGTCCGCTAATGATTGGCAGTTGATTTTTACGTACCGGCTTACCAGGCCTGATGCACAACCTTCAACAAAGGTACGCCCATTCACACATGTCTCCACGCAGAAGACGCTCTAGCTGAGAATCGAACTGGACAGCGTCTTACTGTGAGGCAACAACGCTACCGCAGCGCCATTCTATCACATAACAGTTTGTTTCAGATTAATGCTAACGGAGGTATTCTATCACATAACAGTTTGTTTCAGATTAATGCTAACAGAGGTATTCTATCACATAACAGTTTGTTTCAGATTAATGCTGACGGAGGTATTCTATCACATAACAGTTTGTTTCAGATTAATGCTAATGGAGGTATTCTATCACATAAGTTTATTTCAGATTAATGCTAACGGAGGTATTCTATCACATAGTTTATTTCAGATTAATGCTAACAGAGGTATTCTATCACATAACAGCTTGCTTTAGTTTTCCTTCTGCAGTAATGTGGATGCATTGCTGCTGTGGCACTGCTTGGCAGCATGCTGTCAAAGGTTCAGTGCCAGCCAAGGATTTTTATATCCATTTAGTGGGGACAATTTAACTGCATCATTCCACCATGTTAGTTCTGATCTCAAGCCTGTAAATACTAACTGGTTATTTCTAGTCATCTGGAATTTATAGGCTATATATTAAAATTAGTATGACATACTGGTTTAATCACAGCTTCCATTCTTTAGCCTTGCAAAAGATTGTGGCCAGTGAGCAAAAGGAATGTCTCGACACTTAATATGCAGTACATTTTGCATTCCTCAGGTTATTTATCTTAGTAGTGCCATGAGACACCTTACAGTGTTATGAGGATTATTTACCTGTGCCTCATCTGGTATTCAGGGCCATTTAATTGGAGAATTTCAACAGAGGGAAATTGGTTATTTTGAACCAGAAGAAGTTTAGTTATTGGTAACTATGCATTTAGGTTGCATTTATAAATGATCACTAGGTAACGTAATTGTCTTATTTTGGAACATTTGTTAAGATATGTGATGCGTAATCTTGATATCTTCATAAATATAATTGTAATATTTTAAATAAAAGATGTGTTTTTCATAATGAGCAATGGAACATTTTATAATAATTTTAATAATGATAGTAATGTTCTGGGAATGTGCCTTGCCTGTTTTTTTGTTGGCCATGTCCCACCTCCGCCACTTTCTTGAGCTACTTGTTGACTCCAACACTCTTTGGATGACAGCTAGAGTGACTGACCAGATGCTGTACTGCATAATATGCTGTAGAAGTAGTAAAGACTGTGAATCCATTACCAGATTAACGTTAGCAGTAAAGTCACATTACACTCTTTATAGGAAAGTTAGTTGACCTGGTCCATAAAGGTAAAATTGAACAGATCAAGGTCAGGTCTTCAGATAGGGGAGAAGGTAAGGCTTCTGCCAGTGCTGGAACTTCCCTTGGTGAGGCAGTGGTTAGCATATAAGGCTTCATATACGGCCTAAATGCAGGGCAAATAAGGCCCACTTTGTAGTGTAGGGATGCCTAGATTTAGATCTAGTCAGTGATTCATTGCATGGCAATGGGGATATAATACCAGGGGAGGAATTAAGGTGTAATGAAAAAATCATGACCAGCTGCACATCACGACCACTTTTTGCTAGGAGTTTTTCCTTGTGCTACTTAGCCAATAGAAAGCTCACTGCCTTCTCTCAAAAATGGGCAGACATAAAGAGATTGTGTGGGTGCTGTTCTTTGCAAGACAGTGGGGAAATGACTTGGTCACTGAGGCACCATAAGGCCAGATGGGATAACTGAACGAGTGGCAAAATTTTCCATTTTAATGTAGTTTGATTTTAGCTTTTCAGTAACTCCCCCTAGTGGCGTGACAGCAAGTACCCCATCTCAGACTGAATCCAATTAAAAAACAAGCACAAACATGCACTCTGTTCACAGAAGTTGCTCCAGTAGCCCTGTTAACAGCTCTTAAGATAACAGCATTTCTTGTTATAACAGTCATGAATTCTATAAACTGTAGTCTGTAGGAGCAGGAAGTAACATGTTCTATACAAAGATGTTCTAGTATCTTCTATCTAGAACTACAAACTGATTTGTAGTCTGTGGCTTCTCTGTGTTCTGCCTTAGTTACTCTGTAATGTATGTGTTTATTGTTGCAGCCTAGGGGGCTGAACTCACTTACTGTTTTCTTAATTTCATATTTTTTCTGCATCTAGATGTGATGCTATTTTCATCTGATTGTTGTTTCCTGGGGCTTCCAGTGGGCTTTACATTATCACTTATGCTGCTGTTGTAAGTTTGGTTTATGACGGAAAGAGGTAAAGAGGGTGACAAATACAGAATGGGGTAAATATGAGGTAGAAGTTGACTAAAGGCATTGTGGATTATCTCTGGAGTCACAGGAAGGACAAAAAGTTAAAAAAAGAATACAAAAAAAGACAGCCCTCTTGACTCAACTTTTCACACATTGAAAGCAAGCTGCTTGGCACTTTGCCAAGGTAGTTGTCCCTGACCTCCAGACCTCAGTTTTCAAAGAACTTTAACAGGTCACATCGAAGTACAACTAAACGTGCCTGTCAGATGAATAGTTCAGATGTTTTATACGATACATCTGGATTTGCACTAACGAATATTACTCCATATTTACAGGCCTTTAAAATGATAAACTAAAGGTTTGCTCAGTTGACTGCTGGGGTTGGCAGTGCTCAGTTTGCTCAGTTGACTGCTGGGGTTGGCAGTGCTCTAACACACACTCTCTTGACGACAACAGGTGACTATTGGGAAGGAGGGAATGACCACAAAGCTCTTTTTTTATCTGGGGTCCTACTGTTTCAATACACTGCCTACAAGTACTTCCTTGGCTTTCTAGGACCAGGCCTGCAGTGTAACAGCCCTGTTGAGAGTAACAGCTCCTCTACTTGCAACCCGTTTGGCCTATACCATGGGGCAGGACCCAGGCATTCCCAGGCTAGACTTGTGTTCTATTCATTCCTGCCCAGGAGTCCCTATCATCCTATTCTTTCTTCAGTGGTGGAGGCTGGGTGGTAAGAATCAAGCCAGTTTACTGGTCTTGTGGAGAGCCTACAGTTCCTCTGGTGGAGATATCTCCCTCCATGGTGACTGTCTTTCACCACAGAAATGTAGCTCTGCACACTGGTGCTTGTGCACAATGACAACATATGCTCCATAGGCCTTTGCTACATAGATGGTACACCTGCTGTTCTCACTAGGGTTCTCCTGAGTGATGAAAAATAACTTTGTCCCCCCAACCCCCCACCCAATGGATCAACCGGCAGGGGCCACTCACTTCTATCCCACCCTGCTGGCTCCAAACAGTGGAAATTTTTGTCTGCTTATTAAGTTTCTCACTTGGCTTCACCTGCTTACATCATTGAAGTTAACACTGTTGTTCTGCCGATTGTACTGCTATTATATTTAAGTAATGCAGTGCTGTTACTCCTTGCAACTGTTGCACGGTTATTAATTCTTGGCATTAGTGTAACAAAGTTTAGTCTGGGAGCAGATGCCATGGGCACAAAGTGTAAGATCAAGAGTTCCTGCATTGTAACAACATTTTATTTTTTGAGGGGGGGTAAGGATCTGCAGGAAGTCGATTGGTACAAAAGATAAAGTCCTTTTATTTTTTTATTTATTTATACATATTTTTGCTTTTTTGTGGGGTTGAGGCACTTTATTGGGGACTGGCACCAGGAGCTATACAAGCTTGTTATGGCTCTGATTGTTAGTAATATACCAGGTAATATTGTACTGTTGCCAATATTATTGTAAGTCATTTTGTACTATTGTTAGTTATTGATACTAGTTATGCAAGAATTAAATTAACATATTATCTGAGTTATAGAATTCACTTTTGATCACTGGTGGTGTTGCATTATTGCTGATTGCTCTACAACTGCAACATTTAAAGCTACTCTGCAGTACTCCAGAGAGTATTGGATGGTACTTCCTGATACACTTTTGCTTCTTATGCTGATTGCTCTACTTTTACAGTTACTACACTTGGAACCATTTGTTTAGACTATCTGTAGCTGTTGATCTAGAGTTAATGCACCTAGAGCTATTGAGTTAAACTTTCTGGTGCATTTTGCTGCTCCTAGTTCAGTAGAGATCAAGCTAAACTATTATTTCAGTGACAGATTGCACATGAGTACACCCATGATCAGTACTGTTTTTTTGCATTGCTGGTTATACTTATTGTTCCTCTGTTACAGCATTTGAAACGTGGGTTAGACTGCTTGATTTAAATTTGTCACTTGTTACTGATTACTGTTCCTGCATGCTGCTGCTGCTGTTACATTTAGATCATTTTGCACTTGATCATACTGCCACTGTTGCTTACTGTGCCTGGAGTGTACTAGTTTGTGTACCACCCACTGTCACATCTCACTTTTTTGTACCCTTTAACCACACTCTCTGTTATCACCATTTTTTACAATACACCCTTATACCTTATACCAAGAGTAGGCTGTTTAACTGTCCTCTTTTGGTCATACTCCTTTGACTGCAGTGGACACTAGGGACTGTCAGTCAGCTCGTGCTCCTGCTATAGCCAGCTTGATAGCGCTACGTATTTTGAACCAATGTAACATCATTCTCATGCTTACCAAAAGCCTGATGGTGTTGCTCCACAATGATTCAGTATGTGAGGAACTTGAAGGCTACCCTTTCACCTCAAAATCTATTTGATAAGTTCAGCATGCAGACACACTGACACACACTTGTTCTGCACAGAGCACTTCCACTAAATCAACTTATGCTGTGGTTATTAAAAGAACACTGCCTAAGCATCCCAAGCTAAGTACTAAGAAACCTCAGCCATTAGTTCACAGCAACAAAGAACAGCAGAAAGTCTAACCCAATGACTCCAGATTCCAAGCCTGTAAGACCCTCTGAGACTGCAGCCAC
This sequence comes from Protopterus annectens, assembly GCF_019279795.1. Lineage (NCBI taxonomy): Eukaryota > Metazoa > Chordata > Ceratodontiformes > Protopteridae > Protopterus > Protopterus annectens. Next base: position 624,041,598 of record NC_056743.1, on the reverse strand, counting down.
CCACAATCATGTAGTAATAGGGAACACTATTGTCAGGCATACAGGTACTACCCTCACCAGTCTCTCTAGAACCAAGGTGCAGAACATAATGAGAGTTGCTAGATCCATTCTTCATGACAAATACTGTTATGACTTGGAAGTGACCAATGTGGGGCGGTGAATGACCTTAGACACTTTACCTAAAAGGACATTGAGAAGGATATAATTGATCTTGCTGTACGTGTGTACAAGGCAAGAAACACACTGATCTTGAGCTGCGTTTTGCTATCAAGCAGGATAACGTCAATATTCAAATACAATATAATCTGCTTTAAAAAAATGACTGTGTACCTGGTGTCATTCTAGGGGGATCCAGCATATTGTTGCCGAGGAGTTGCTACACTTCTCTTGCAATGGCAGTTGCATTTTGACTAAATCCTTTGTTGTTCCTGTAGCGCCTTTTCTAAGCAGCATCCGCTAGACTTTCCAAACCAGTAACATCTAATTTAGAACACATTAAGTTGCCTCTTCTCAGCTCCAGGAGTCTTAAAATAAATAAATAAACTAAATAAATAGAAGCTTGAACCTGAAGTCCTAATGCACCTTGAACACACTGTGTAAGAGTAGCTAACAGACATGGTTTTAAAAAAAATTTAAGTATTCACTCTGTTCCTGGGTTTAGCACCTACCATGTCTTCAAACTTCCTAACAATTACAAGAGTGCATTGACATGATGATGTCATTTCTTGACTGATTCCTCTGATCCCCAAATCTGAACTCATAGACATCTAGATCACCTTAAAGAAGAACAGTTAAGTTTCACGACTAACCATAGAATACTTACCATGTCCCTGGCTCACCACAATAGCAATTTTAACACTTTGCTGAAGTATCCATTAATTGCAACACCTTTATTTTGGGAGACTTACACTATTCATCAGTAAACTGGCTGACCTGTAACACTAATGATTGACATGCTGACTTCCTTGTATAAATGGTTAACCATTCTACTAGGGCCTCAACTTCCTTTAATCTTGTCCTCAGAGTTGTGACCCATCCTTGCACATCTACAGGTGTACCATCTTCCATCATTTAACCAGATGGTAAATCAGTGATCAGCCCCTCTCCCAATACATCTTTGTCTAGGGATTTCTCACAAGCAAACCTTTTTCACTTTACTTAATGAGTTAAGTACATTCTGCTGTAATCCTTCTCTGAGGTACTTTTTGTGCTAAGACTTCCACCTATGCCACTGACTTCTGACTGAAATTTGAGTATGAGGTATTCTACGAACCTAGGTAAACACAAGGTACAGGGTTTGAATCTCACAGGGGATAATTGGCTAGGCTTAAAATGGCTCGCAAGGGCAGTTAGCCTAGTACTAATCTATGAACCTATAAAAATAGCAAAATTAAGGCAAGTAAATCCTCTGTGTTAAATGGAAACTGTTAGCATTGGCAATTATACCAAAAATTCCAGAGGCCAACCTGAGGATGCAGCGGTGGGCCTTCTATTTGTGGCAGTCAAGTTACAGATTTTTAGTAGATGCTGTGGTATTAGATAGCTCACTGTTTAGCATGAGGACTGAGTGACAAAACTCATGTCTGAGTGAGAGGAATGGGGTTTCTGCTCTGCTTGACAGCCAGTCTGGGGGAAGCTGCAAATGGCAGCTTAGTTGACTGATGACATCAACAGTAAACATCCCCTGCAGAGCATCCAAAAGGCAGCATATGAAGTCTTCCTGTAGTAGTGCTGTCATGTCTCACATATCCAGGGTGGTAAACAGTATAGATTAAACCAGGATAACTCCGTAATGTAGAAGATTAGAGCACCATTGTTTTCTGCCCCGTAGTGTTCACCTCTTGAAGGAGTGAAAGGATAACTATTGTGGACCATTTCTGAAGAGAGGATGAGAATGTAGAATGAATGAATAACTGGATGGATGTTTTATCTTATTTGTTAGTGAGGACTGGGAGAAAAAAATGTTAAAAAAAAGTTACAGTACTAGTAATTATGGACCAATTTTTAAAACACTAGCATGCTAGGGTCTCGTATAATGAAGCGTGGCACTGTCTTTACACCTTTTCTTCCTGAAGAGTGATATCATATTTGCAATGCAAAGTCACCCATCAGGATAAAACTGCACAGTGACAGCTGAATATGTAATAAGGTTGTGTCCCATACACAACTTGTTGAGTATCGTGTCCAAAAGTATTAAAATTGGCCAAGATATGGTCATTTATAATGAGTTGCTTAGAGATTAATTATAAAAACTCAGTTGCTTCCCTAAATAACCAGTATTTTTTCAAGGGTGAAAAGATGTTTCTGGACCAAAGAAAAAAGTAGTATTGATGCCGATGGTGGACATAGGGATAGTTGGTTGGCAGTGAAACAAGTTAGCTGTTTATGCATAAAAGATTTTATTTTTTGATTTAACATATTTACCACTGTAAAATATTTCAGTAATCAGGTATTAATGGATTACACTGGACTCAGAAAACAGACACTGCTGGACTGGGATTCTTGTTATATTACTTCTGTGTGTGGTTTTAACAGCCTTAATGGAAGATTGGAAAGTATGAGAAATAAAAAGGAAAAACTAGAGAGGCAGTTTACCAGAGAGGACATTTTTATTTATTTTAGGCAATAGATAGGGCAGTACAACTTCCTGAAGTGGAAATGTTGACACTGGGGAAATGGACCTGATTACTAATATTTCTACATATTGTTTTGCATTATAGGCCATTATCCTCAGTGGAAGGATGGGAAAGGAATTAAATGGAAGACTAATACAGTTTTCTGTTGAGGATGGTTTTCTTTACTTCAGGTACTAGACACAGCAGTAGAATTAGCATTGTCAGTATCCCAAATACGAGAAGAAGACATGGCACATCTATTGCCGTGTCTTCATGCTGTTTTTTGTTTAGAGGATGATGGGCAGAGTAGGTTGATTGAAAAGTAATTAAATAAACTGAAAGATGAAACCATGTTTGCTTTCACCAAGGAATTTTTTTTTATTTCAAGTATGGATAGATTGTGTTCTTCATGGTGTTTTGGACTAGTAAAGTAGACTTTTGCATTTGGCATTCACAGTGTCATTAACTATGGTGTGCGTGGTTAGTAGAAAGAAATAGAGCATCTGATCCAAGAGGGCATTTATTTTCTTTTATGCCACTGAATTAGCTAATTTGTCAACCTGATGTTGTCTTTTTCAAACATCTCAACCTGTGGGTATGTCAGATCTTGTCCAAACAGATCTGAAGCCGGTCTTTCAGAATCTTCATCTCTGAACCCCACCTCCTCTCCCAAAATGCCTTACATACTTAAGTCTCCTCAGATGTTATTTGCTGCTTTCAGGGTCATATTCATCATGCAAAGCTGAACAGCTAAGTGATTCTTTTCACTGACATTTTTCGACCTTCCTCCTCACGTTAGCATAACAATGGTTGTTAGTTGTTAAAAATGTAGGGGATTCTCTTTCCTGGTTGGGAGTCAGTGTTCTTATATTCTTAACTCTGTTTGGAGTTTGTGTGAACAGTGTGTGTGCGTGTGCATGTGTGTGTGCATGTGTGTGTGTGTGTGTGTGTGTGTGTGTGTGTGTGTGTGTGTGTGTCTTTCAGCCCTGCTCCTGCCATTTTCTGTCTCGTGAGCTTCTACTCACTTCTTCAGCCTTTGACTTTCCTAAAATAATAATAATATTAATAAAAATGTTAGTTTAGTGCTTAGCTCTTTTTTGCTAGTGTTTACATTATTTTTGTTTAGTCTTGGCTGCAGTTTCCTACGGATGTTATTGTTGCTACCTTATCAATGAACAAGGCTTTGGGTTTCAAAAAGTGTTTGGGGTGTGGGTACAGGTTGCACATCCAAGACCTCCATGAACATTGTGCATATTGTCCAGGAGAAGCCCACCTTGGAATTGATTACCAGGCTCCAGCTGATTGGAGAGCCAAACTTGCATTCAGAGACATGTTGCCCACTTCCCCAGCCCCTACCCAGACTGATGTGTTTCCTTCTTCCTCTAAAATGTCATTGGAAAAGAAAAAGCAGAACAGGTCTCAGACAAAGACAGGAAAGGAAAAGAAAGACAGACAGGAAGAACAACTCAAAGAGAACAAGAAAGAAGGACCAAAGAAAAAGGTACCCCCACGACTGTTCTTTGGACTCTCCCTTGGAAGATTTGCCAGATCTGAAGGCCCCAAGGCCTTTGACTCCTCCAGCACTGACTGACTCCAAAGTCAGTAGCTCACTGCCACCAGTCTCCTGCAGTATAGCGCCAGCTTTGGATCTGACATTTTCTCTGGAATGGAACATTCCACTACTATGGCTTTAAGTGGCTCCTGTATCCATTTGGATCCATTCAGTCCCATTACCCTGGATCCAGATTTTTTTTTTGGAGCTCTCTCTTTATTAGACCAGGTTCCTTTATGGATTCATATCAATCTGCAACCTATGCCTTGACCCAGTAAGCTGTCTTCCATGGCTTTCTTGAGGTCTGTGAGGTCATTCAGGAGCATTAAAGAGTCTGATCTGGACCAGCTTATGTGAACCTTTTTTAAGTCCCAGATGGATTTGGGGATCATTCCCTCTCACTCAGTCCAGAACGTAGAGGGTCCTCCCCTTTGTCCCTGACACTTGTTCCTCCTTTGGCCCCTGTCTCTGTGCCGGTGATTATGGTTCTGACACTACCTCATATGTCTGCTTTGTCAGTGATGATAGATTAGCTGCCTTCAGTACTGGGATCTTTCTTGATGTACTCAACTCTGATCATCTCAGGACAGATCACATTCTGGAGCTGTGTGGTCAGAGCCAAAGGCTCAGAGACAGGCTTCACTCTGAGATTATTGGATCCACCCCTACCTCTGGGTGCTTTGGCTCTGGACAGCTTGATTCTGGTCTCAACTTTAAACCCCACCGAGTCAGTGACTATAACAGGAGTCTCTCTTAGGTCTGCAGGTCAAAGAGGATCCCACTCCAGCCAACTGGCTTCAGAGATGACCTTTGATGTGATAGAAAGCACTCCGAGACAGGAATCTCTGCAATGGTGTCTGATCTACCCTAATCCTCATTTCCATCTAGGGTCTTGGTGTCTCATAAGCAGTCTTTGGGACAGCCTGCTCTGACAGGCTTCAAGCAGCCCCAGACCAAGTGCTTTCATATGACTTCCTTGTCCCCCCTGGGAGGAGCACAGGAAACACCAGTGCAAGAGGAAGCACTTAGAGTCCCCTCAGGAGTCTCTCATTGAAGATGCCTACCTTAATGAAGGGGAAGGGTCACAAAGTAGCCCCCCGTAATGATGCTTCCTTTGGTAACCTCTTGAAATCAATGCGGAAATGAGGGGTATGGACAACCAAAGCCCATTCTCTGGAGGAGTCATTTTTTCTTGAACCCTACAGTGTGTGCTCATCAATGTCTTAGTTGTTGCACCTCCAGATGCCTATGCCATCATTGACCTGGTGTCTCAGAGGTCCTGGAGAGATCCCAATGCAGTGGACCCCATACCACTTAAACTGGACAAGGTATTCATTCAGCCCCCCCCCCCCCCAAAGAATAGATCCTTTTGGATCAAGGGTCCTGTGGTTGACATTACTATCATTGCTGCAGCCATGAAAAAGGAGATCTCTGAGAAGAGCACATTGGCCTCTCCCAGGAATAAGGAATCAAAGGTGATGGACCGATTTAGAAAGTGTGCTTGTGCTTCAGCCACATTTGCTTTTTGTGCACTGAATTATGTAGCACGATCGACTAGGCTTCGAAGGGACTTAGTTACGGAAATGTCCAAGTCAGTGTTATCTCAACAGTGTCTAGAGACCCATAAGAATGGACAGTCAGTTGACCACAATGCTTTCGATTTCTAACATGTCCATGAGGCTGATTTTCAGAATCAAGCCTTCAGAAGTCCCGTCTCTAGCAAGCTTTTCCAGTGCTCCTGAAATCTTGCCTAATTGCTACAATCTGGAGGCACTTGGGGGGAGGGTGCTTAACTCTCCACCTAGAAGTGTGGGAGGCTATCAAATCAGACCCTTGGGTGTTGAGAGTAATTTTCAGATTTTATGCCATTCTATTCCAAATTTCTCCAAATCGGGAACTAAGATCCCCCTCCTGACGTTCCACCCCATTAGCAAAGGGAAACGGAGCAGAGATCCACATGCTGCTTTCAAAGCAAGTCATCCAGTAAGTCCCAATAAACTAAAGAGGATCTGTGGCCTACTCAAGATTCTTCTTAGTACCAAAGAAAATCAACGACCTCAGGCCCATTTGTGGCTTCAGCATATTGAACCTATATATCTGCTTGGTGAACTTCAAGTATGTCTACGATCACATAAAGATAGCAAGACATTCCAGGAGGTTCCTGTGCTTCAGACTTGGAGCTAGTCTCTATCATTTTCAAGCACTCCCCTTTGGCCTTCCCAGAGCTCCGTACATTTTTATCCAGTGCATGACAGTAGTTGTAGCTTGGCTGAGGCTTTATGAATTCCAGTTCTTTCCATAGTGGGGTGACTGGCTGCTTACAGTGAATTCAAGGGCATAATTAGTTCAGGCAAGGAACCTTTTGGTTCATCTGTACCTATCTTTAGGTATTGCTGTCATCTTCAAGAATTCCAACCTGGAGCCCGTTCAAGCCCTGAAATTTATCGGATGTCATCTGCACACCATGAACTACACACACCTGTGATAGTCTAGGTTGATGAAAAAGCCAGCCAATGAAATAAACTCTAAAAACCAAAGTTTATTTACTGTTGCACACTTTTGTTCCTTGAAATTGGAACTTCATCATATCTACCTAGACTACCACAGGTGTGTGAAGTTCTGGTTTGTTCATCACTGTTGGTTCTTGGTTCATCTTATTATTGATTGACTTCCATACGTCTTCAAGCCAGTCAGGCGCGATCTTTTCAGAGGTCTCCAGCTTTATTGCTTCTTCTCTTTCTTGGTCTAATGACTGCAGCTATCAGTTTGTTTCCTTTGACCAGACTTTTCATGAGGGTTCTGCAGTGGACCTTGTCAATTCAGTGGTCCTTTACAACTTATCTAATGAAGCTTTTCTTGTGTCTCACTAAGATCTGTCAGTGCCACATATCTTGGTGTCTGACATCCAGTCAAACCACTTTAGGTCATCCCTTCATTCTTCCTAAACATACTTCCATAGTAACCATGGATGCTTCCTTCCTGGGGTTGGGGGGGGGTATTTCAAAAATAAGACTGCTCAAGGTACCTGTTCACTGCCAGAGGCCCATCTGCACACCAGTGTACTGGAAATGAGAAAAATGTTCCTAGCACTGCAGGCCTTTAAAGACTGCTTCCCCAAAGGTGTGAAAGGGATCCAAACTAACAACTTGTCCATGGTTTGGTACATAAACAAACAAGGGGAACCCAATCCTACCCCTTGTGTTGAGAGGCTGTGAGGGTTTGGCAGTGGGTGATGTCCCCTCAATGCTTTCTGATAGCAATGCATTATACCACAGAAATCCAACATTCTAGTGTACAGTCTGAGCAGGAGCATTTTGATGCCTCACAAGTGGTCTCTTAATCCACCAGTGGCAGCAGAGATCATCAGCTGTGGGGGCCAGCCCTGCTGCAACCTCTTCGCAGCACATTTCAACACGAAATGCAGCAACTTCTTTGCTCTGGTCTTTCCCAAGAAACAATCACAGAGGGATGCTGTGCTCATGCTTGACCTTCTGGTCTCCTGTACACTTAGCCCCCCCCAACCTCCCCTGATAATCAAGGTTTTCCAGAAAGCTGCTCATTATAGTGTGACAGTGATCCTTACTGCCCCCTTCTGACCCATACAAGTGTGGTTCCCCTTTCTGTGACCTCATTTAAAATACTTTCTTTGGGTCCTGGACCTCGTTCCATATCTGATATCATGACCATTGCGTCAGCCTCATCCAAATTGAAAATCCCTCAAGTTGACCTCTGGTTTCCACCTGTTCCAGTGATGGACAGAGATCCAAAGCTTTCTAAAAGAGTTGTGCATATTCCTTTTTCTTTCCAGAAGCCCTCTCCTAGAAAGGCATGTGGTAGCAAGTGTAGGAGGTTTTCAATTTGAGCTGTTTCTTGGCCCTTTTAGATGCTAATTGAGACTTTTTAGCTGATCATTTCCATTCTGATTCTACTTATTCCACCATTAAGGTTCAACTGGTGGCCACATCAGATGTTCATATCTGTCAGAGTAAACTTCCAATTGCCTCTTTATGACTGTCCAAAACCTTTCTGAAGGGTACCTTTTTTGCTCATTTCCCTGTGAGAGGTACCGTTCCTCTGTGGGAGTTGTTTCTTCTACAAACTTGACTATGGCCCCCTTTAAACCCTCTGCCATTGTTGATCTAAAGTTTCTCTCATGGAAGACACTCTATCTGATCATAGTAACCTTAGCCAGTAGAGTTTTGGATGGACAAGCTTTGTCCAGTGTACCCCCATACCTTGCTGACCAACTTTTCCTTTTTTCCTAAGATGGTCTTGGACTGTAATTTGAATCAGTCAATTCCATTACCATTTTTCCACAACTTCAATAACAAAGGCAGAGATTCTGTTTGGAAGAAACAAACACATCAGAAAATCATTATGCACCAAGAATCCACAAAGTATGTGTCCATGTTGCCAAAGAAGACTTCAGACCAAAACAGGCTCATAAAGTATCTGGACATTGATAAACTACTCGGACCACAAGGAGTCGAATAATTCTATTTAATAACCAACAGCATGTATAAAATACAAAATCATCACAACGGTTAAGCACTTTCATCCCCTTACAAGACTTAATCAGAAATGTTAGAAAACCATTAGAACTGACTTTAAATAGCACGATTAATTGATCATGTAATCCTTATCACCAGTCACAAATACAGTATTAAAGACGTATTACATATGCAAAACTAAGAATAAATAAAAGTCTTATAAATAAACTTCAAGGAATTATATCAAACACTGTACTATACAAAACACATTACAGTAACTACAATTTTGCATCAGATAAAATAAACATTATTATGTGGCAGCTCTAAGATTTAAAACAGGAAGAATAGATATTTGTTCATTCAAGCCAGGAAACAATGAAGCATTTAAATTCAATTACCATATTAATTCCTTGTACTCCATCTTAGTTTCCCAAGACCCTCCTCGAATATTGTATGGTACTACCTCCCATGTACCAAACAGGAACTTGGAGAAAGTGGTACAACTCTGTGTATGTTTAAAAAGGGAATTATTAAGATTACCCTTAACAATCACATAATTGTGCTCATATATACTTTTACGGAACTGTCTTTCCGTTTTGCCAACATGAAAACAAGTACAAATAGAATACAATGTGATATAAATAACTCCCTTAGAAGCACAATTTTCATCAGCAAGAGGGATATTACCATAGGGTAAAATGGCCAAAGTAATATGTTCTTTGTCTAAAACATGTGCACTGGCTACAGACAGCACACGTGAGTACCTTTAACAAATTTAGCTGTGTTAGTATGTGTTTGATGTTCGAGAATGTTTTTAAAGTTCTTATCCATTTTATGTACAAAGTTTGGTGTCTCCCCAAAACATTAAAAACATCCTCATCTACCTTAAGACTATTCCAGTTCCTAGTTATAATATCCTTAACAACCTTAGAACAGGAATTGTATTTGACTACCAAAGAACTGGTGAAACAACTTTTGTCCCTATAATTAGTGTGGGTAGCAATAAGTGGATATACCGATCGAATCAGCTCCTAATAATGGATTGTATTTTGTATCCCACCCCTGAGATACTTCCTCTCATATTTTAGTTAAAAGTTTTAAAGGTAGACAGTTTCTAAAAACATACCAACTACCTTGTCTGCTTCAGTACAAAATAAATCAAAATCTAAGCACATCCTTGCTGTTCTCATGAGTTGTCCTTTAAAAATATTTTTCTTACGAAACCACAGGTGATAACTCGTGAAATGTAAATAGCAGTTGGAGAAAGTAGGCTTCCTAAAAATTGTCGACAGGAAGATCCCATTTGATTTATCCTTAAAAATTGTAAAGTCCAAATAATCTACAGAATCAATAGAGTGGAGAAATGTAAATTTAAGAAAGGATGTTGTTTGCTTAATATAGGAAAGAAATTCATTCACTTTGCCAGCTTGACATTTCTGTAGTATACAAATGAAATATAGGTAACGTAAATAAATTAGTCAACATAAACTGAACCTATATGAACTTCTTCTCCCAAGCATACATGTCTAAGTTGGCTTATACGGAGGCACAACAGGCTGCCATGGCTAAGCCCCGAACTTGACAAAAATATTCACCTTTAAAAAATATAAAATTATTGAGTCAAATAAGTTCCATGAGGGCCATAATAAAATTAATAAGGCAATCATCCAAATTGGTATGTTCAACAATAGCTATGTGGAACAGTTCTAAACCAATCTGATGGGGTATACAAGTAAAAAGATCAACCACATCTACAGTTAAAAAGCAACAAGTTTCATTATAGTATTTTTGTTTAACCTTGGTAAGAAAATCCCAAGAAGGGAGTCTTTGGCAACTATGACTGAAGTAATAGTAATTAATATGGCAGTTGATGTTAAATGCTTCATTGTTTCCTGGCTTGAATGAACAAATATCTATTCTTCTTCTTTTAGAATTTAGAGCTATTAAATTATAATTTTTATATTTATCTGATGCAAAATTGTAGTTAGTGTAATATGTTTTGTATAGTACAGTGTTTGTTATAATTCCTTGAAGTTTTTTTGTAAGATGTTTATTTATTCTTAGTTTTGCATATGTAATATGTCTTTAATACTGTATTTGTGAATGGTGATAAGGATCACATAATCAATTAATGGTGATATTTAAATTCAGTTCTAATGCTTTTCCAACGGTTCTAATGAAGTCTCCTTGTGAGGGGATGAAAGGGCTTAACCGTTGTGATCGTTTTGTATTTTATATGTGCTGTTGGTTATTAAACAGAATTATTAATAGACCTCCCATAGTCTGAGTGGTTTATTATTGTCTGCGAATCAGAAAATCAGATCAGTTGTTTGTGTACTTTCCAAAAGCTAACTTGGAAAATCAGTTTCTAAAGTGACCCTGTGCAGATGGCTTTCCGACTACGTTTCGTTAGTTTATTCCAAGAAGGGCCTTTTTCTTCCTTTCAAACGTAAGGGTGATTGTAGTATGGTGGTTGTACTTCAGCAGCCTTTTTTAGCCATGCATCCTTGGATGAGATTTGTTCAGAAGGTACATGGTCTAATACTTGTATTTTTGTCTCCCATTATTTGTATTTTTGTCTCCCATTATAAGCTAGACATTCAGTCCAGATACAGCTCCTCTCTTGGTTCCGCTGACTTGCAGAATGTGTTCTCCTTTTACCACCCAATCGTTAGGCTTGGGATTCTGTCCCACGTTTTACGATAGATAAAAAAAGACATGTTATGTAATTACATAATGCTATATCCATGTTGTCTTCTTTTGTCCTTCTCGACCATTCCTCCCTCCCTTTATATCAACTAGTTGTTGCTGACTGTGGCTCCTCACAGATTTTATGAGACTCTGTGGTCTGTCCCTGGTCTCTCATAGGGGGATCCTGTTGGTATGAATTTAGTATGATAGAGCAAACTCAATCTGAGGAGACTTGAGTATGCAAGGGGTTATTGCAGAGTAGGTGGAACTTTGGAGATGAAGATTCTGAGAGGCCGCCTTACGATCTTAGCAGATTTGACATAGCCAAAGGTTAAGATGGATGGAAGAAGAACACCCGGATCTAGTGTTATGGTAAGTACATAACTTTCATTTCTTATTCAACAATTCATTTAGAAATGACAACAATCTAAACAGTATTCGAACACAGTGTAAATCTCACTTATTCCACTGTTGAACAGAAATAGCAAATAAGCTTTCAGCTGGGTGTAGATTGCTGAGGAGTTAGGGTCTCTGCTCATGGAAACGGTGATTTTAATGCATAATATTGCTTGGGTTGTTATTATTTACAGTTTCTTTTTTGCTGTTTTGTGTGAAGTTAATCTGAATTTTAGTTGATAGTACTTAAACTAATCGATCTTACTGATGGAGTGGGTCATTGTTTAAGAGGAGCAGTAGCAGCAGAGTAAAGTGTTGGGCTGATTCTGGATAGGTACATCAGAGGACGTTGTCACTGAACGAAGAAATGCAGCGGCTATGACCCAGTGTGTATGTTTGGTTACTAAGAAAACAGTACATCAACAATGCAACAAGTGAAACAAGGATGGCAAGTTTCCTATGAAGATTTAATGTAAAAACATTAGTTCATTTGTGTGCTGTATGCATGTAGACACTTGACATTTGCACAAATGGAAAAATTCAGTGAACACAGAATTTCTTGTTTTTAGAGAAGGACTTTGTAAGAGAAATTCTTCAAGTGTTCTCCTATTCTTTGTGTGGGTGGACAACCCACTGAAGAGATATTTATTATTCTGTATGCCAGCACATTTTTATCTTTGACCTTGTGTTCTCTTATTCTATGGAATATAGTTAAGTCTCTCCCAGTGTAGTTTTATTGAATTAATGTGTTATGTACCATGAGTTCTTCATTAGCAGTTTAAAAGTTTCTCATTTTTTGTGAGGGGAGATCTGTAAAGATTATTATAAGTTCTAGGGCATCAGATTGTCCCTTATAGTTGATTACATTTGTCACTTTCGTTTTCTGTCAACAGCAACTATTCAGATTAGTAAAGGGTCTTGTGTAGTGCCTTCTGAAGTGGGGGATGAGCTGAAGTAAGCAAGGAAGTAGTGCTGTTTATTTTGGGGTGTCATTTGCAGCAGATCTATACTTTGGACTGCCTGTGGTTTTCATTATGATATCTGGTACTATATTTTTATCCATTCCAGAGAGAGCTGCCCTAATGTCATCAAACTTTGAATAAAATTATATAAAATACTGAAGTAACAACCACATGCCCTTAATATCTTTCACATTCAGTAGCAGACCTTACAGTGTTCACCAGTGTCATTTTTCTTTCTTAATATTTTAGTCATATTTACCACTTCATTACTGTTTCTTTCTTACTTGCACGTTTCACATCGAGCTCTACATTTTTTTAGTTAGGTGTAAAGAACTTGCCTGAAAAGCAAAGCTGTGGCTGGTAGATCTCATTGCAATACATTAATCTCTGGGTGTTGTTTTGTGTATTAACTCCAGATGTCATACAAGACCAAGTCATAAAGCATTATCAAAAGCTAAAACTACTGCATCAGTGGGTACTGCCAGTATCTCTGGATGGCTCTTTAACTCTATGAAGCATGCTTAATCCACCCCTAGCAATACTGTTCAGCCTCAGTAATCAGCCTCCATACAGGTTTTTTTACCAAGTGAATGGAGAACAGCTACAGTTATTCCCCTGTATAAGGCAGGAGCTTTCACAGATCCAGGCAATTACAGACACATAAGGCTGACTAGCTTTATATGCAGAACCATGGAAAGACTTACCATGGAACTCTTCAGTAAGGACATAGGGAACCTCCAAACACTGGAACCGTCTCTGTTTGGATTCATCAAGGGCAGGTCATGCTTACTCATCCTGGTGGACTTTTTTGAAAAGGTCACCAAAGCAACGGATAAACGCAGAATGGTACACACCACATAACTCAACATGACCAAAGCTTTTGACACAGTCCCCCACTCAAGGATAGTCAAAAAGCTAAATAAACTGGGAATAAACCCCTATGTCACCCACTGTATTGCCAATTGTTCCACAGATAGGAAGCACTAAATCAAAACAGGTGAAGGATACCTCCACATAGAGACCAGTCACCAGTGGTGTCCCCTAGGATTCTATCTGGGACCACTCCTGTTTGGCATCTACTTCTCTGAAGGAAAAACAATACCAAAGGGCTCTGGCTGACTAATTGTGCAGCTGAGTGCTAGTTAGGAGTAGTCACTAAATCCCTAAATTAGTTTAGCCATCCTGCAGGAAGGTTTGTCTCAAATAAATAACTGGTGCCAAAATCATGGACTAAAACTAAATGGCAAAAATACATTATTTTATCCTTGGGGAAGTCATCTACCCCAGGAACTACCACATTGACAACACGTCTCCAAGAGTTGACCCAGTTGTTTGGGATTTGAGAACTTATGTGGGCAGTGACCTTACTTTCGACCAACATGTGCCCATTGTAAGAAAAGAAAGTCCCTCTTTATTGCACAGCTTATTAAGAAAAGGATTGTGTCTAGAACTATGGATGTGACTGTCGTCCTTCACTTAGCCCTCATTAGGGCAGTCATTGAGTATAATGCCCCCTCTGGTATGTATCAGTACAGACACATGCAGCATCTGTAATGCCCACAGAGGTACCTTACTAAAAGGATGCAAGGTCTAAACAATATGTCCTACATGGATTGACTCAAAGCCTTGTCACTATACTCGGTATCAGACTACTAAGATGTGACCTGTGTCTGGCTTACAAGGCATCGTCTGACCTAGTACTGATAGATTTACTGCACATCAGCAAGTCAAATGACATCTGAAATACTCAATCTAAGGATATAAACCGCTTCTACAGTATCAACAGAATGGTCTAGGGTGACAGGTATATCTCACAGAGGGTACCTATGCTCTGGAACAGGCTCACTATTCATGTAAAACAAAGCTCATCCCTGTCTATATTCAAACACAACTTGGATCTGTGGATGGGAAACAGAAAATGTACCCCAGAACTGATCCCTGTAATACTAATAGACACAGACAGCACCAACATGCTTTATTCCTTGCATGAGTCCCCTCAAATTGTCTATGATATGATCCTAGTTATTTTCACTAGGGGTAAATTATAAGTATTGACTATGGGATGGCTATGGTCAGTCTAACAGTAAATGGGAAAAGTTTACTAAGTACCAAAAGGGAGGTTGGCTAGAATTAAAGTGGCCCTCAAGGGCAGCTAATATAGTACTCACCTATGCACATGTAACCTATAAGAATCAAGACAAGGATGTAGCAAAGTATTTTACCTACTGCAGAAAGTAGACTCAGAGATAAACTCATATGGTAGGTAATTGCATCTCTGCTATTTACTTGACGTCTTCTGCTGTCTTATTTATTTTTTTTGGTGTGTTTATTGACCAGCTGAAACCTGTGTTACATTTGGTAGAAAGAAACTAAAACCTATTGAAAATTACTTAAGAAGATGTTGAGATCGTAATGATATATGCTTGTATGACTGACAGCAGCAGCAGTCGATATAAGGATGCAGAGGAAACTAATGCTCAAAATAATTACAAATGTAGTTCATTATTGGGAATAAAACCAAGGGTTCCCATCTGTCTGAGTTGCTTAGGTGTATGGAAAAAATCCTAAAACACTTATTACAAAAGTAAAAATTTAGGAGTTTATTCACATCTAGCAAAACATAGCAACAGAACAGTACCATTACATTTAAAAAAAAATCAATAATTAAAAAGACCAAATAAAGCAGGCAAAAATATATATACATATATGTATGTATATGTACGTATGCATCTGTGTGTGTGTGTATATATATATATATATATATATATATATATATATATATATATATACACACATATATATATATATATATATATATATATATATATATATATATATACATACATATATATATATATATATATATATATGTGTGTACACATATGTATACATATATATATACATACATATATATATATATATATATATATATATATATATACACACACACACACACACACACACACATATATATATGAAATATATACGTGTGTGTGTGTGTGTGTGTGTGTGTGTGTGTGTATATATATATATATATATATATATATATATATATATATATATATACATATACATATATTTCATATCTATCTATATATGTGTATATGGGATCCGGATCACAAAACATCGAACACACATATGCAAAAGCACTTAACATCGGCAAGCGCCTCCGTGTATGTGTGCCTGTTTCGTAGATCGGACTACAGTGCGGGTAAGGGAAAATTCCCTTTTCCCCACTGTAGTGTGATCTCGGAGTGAGAATAATAAAGTAGGGGGTGTGTGGGGGTGCAGGGGGCGAAGCCCCCGCTGAAACGTAGATTTTTTTTTTGAGCTACACATACACGGATGTGCCTTTCAATGTTAAGCGCTTTTGTTTATGTGTGTTCAATGTTTTGTGATTTGGACATATGCTAGTCGAGCATGTGTCCTAGACCCGTGTATATATATCTATATATATGTGTGTATATATATATAGATATATATATATATATATATATATATATATATATATATATATATATATATATATACATATATACACATATATATATACATATATACACATATATACATATATATATATATATGTGTGTGTGTGTATATATATATATATATATATATATATATATATATATATATATATATATATATGCGTGTGTGTGTGTGTGTGTGTGTGTGGGTGTGGGTCTACTTTCATTTATCGAAATTAAACTTACCTGAATTCCAAATCAAAAAGATGAGAATAATGAAGCCTCGGATAACTGACAGTTATTCACAGGGTAAATAACCACCTGGCTACCAGGATAAAACAACTAACTGGAACAAATTCAAACCCACCCAAGCGGGGGGCTGCACCCCCCCCCACACCCCCCAACTAAATATACCAAGTACGAGATCACACTACACTGGAGAAAAGGGCAAAGTTCACCCCGGTGATCAGATTCTGTTCTAGATTCAACTAGAAAGTCTAGAAGGGTAGGTATCTCACTTAGGATTCCCCTATCCCTTTCTCTTTGCCTGTACTCTATCACTCTCTGATAGGGAAGGCACTGTCTAGAGTGCAGTCCAAATGTCTTCCCATTCTATTACCTTTCCCTCTCTAGTTATTTTCTCACATTAACTTTGTTCTTTTGCAGGTTTTATCCAGTAACTTCTAGCCCCCTCTTGCCTATTCTCCGTACTTCTAATTGTTGTCATCTCTAGCAGAAAAATCTCCTTCCCCAATTCTCATGTTGGTTAGTTATTAGAATACTTTCTCATACTTTGTAAATACAATATTCTGTATGGCTGCTGTTATTCTCCTTAAGGATCTGTATCCAAAATCCCACTCTGTCTTTATTTCTTGTACCCCCCCCCCACTTCAACATCATCCCTTTCCACTTTGAATTATAGCTGTCTGCCTGTGTTACATATATGAGCATTACATGTGTAGCTCTAAAATATCCCTTCAAATCAGGTAATCATAAACCTCCTTATTCTATTGGAAGGATCAACATTTCAAATGACCCTTGCCCTCTTCCCCATTCCAGAGAAATTCCTTCAACCAAGTATTGCTCCCAGTTTCTCCCCTGGTTGATAAAAATACGTCTGACCTGCATATAAAACTAAAGAGACTAAACGCTTAATTTCTTGTATCCTGTGATCTATAACCACAAACAACAGCTTTTAGTTTCTCAGTTTTTATGTTATTTTGTTTACACTCTTCCCACATACTCAGCTGCTATAAGATAATCCTTTTTAATCCATTGTCCTAAGTACTTTATTTTATCATATCCCTGTAAGTATGGGTATAGCTGAAAAAAATCCATGTGTGGGTATATAGTTTATAGCTGTAGCTGTTGTTTTATCTTCATTAATTTTATATCCCAAAAAGACTTACATTTGTCTCAGAATGTTACACAACACTGAGATGTCCTTTCTTCATTTTATCAGGTACAAAATACTTTTGTCTGCAAGTAAAGCCAACTTTTCTTGATTACCATACAAGTTGAATTTCTGCGTCCCTTGTGTTCTTTACCAGTGTAAGTATAAAGCAAATGACAAAGGAGAAAGAGGACAACCCCGTGGTTCCTCTTTTCAGACACCACTTGTCAGAGGGGACCCTCGCTCTTCAGTTTTTGCCCCCGATCTCTCATATATCTACATATTAACCTTATTATCATATCAGGGAAAGCAAGTGTTCCATTTCTCTTCTTATAAAATCCCAACTTACTATTTTGAATGCTTTCTCTGCATCAAGACCCAACAACAACAGCAGTATTTTCTTACATTCTGCTTCCCACTGTATCAAAATTGTCCTGTTAATGTTGTCAGATGTTTGCCTTCCCTCCACAAAACCACATTGATCCACATTTCTCATTTTTGGTAACACTTTTGCTGTTCTTTTAGCTATTATAGACAAAAACACTTTATAATCATGGCTGTTCTTTTAGCTATTATAGACAAAAACACTTTATAATCATGGCGTAAAATTCAAATGGGCCTATATGAAGCTAGGTCTGATGAGTATTTGCCATATTTGGGTATTACAACCACAACAGCTTTCTTCCAGGATGTTGGTGCCCCCCCTTTTAAAATACTGTTAAACAAAACCTTCCATATCTTTATCACTTTCTTCCCTCCTAGCTTACACACTTCCACACTTCCACAGGAATATCATCTATTCGTAAAGACTTTCTTGCAGGTTGATTATACATCACTGTTTTTATCTAATTACCTGCTATCTTAACTGTTAATTATTGAGCCTCATCTACCTCCAGCCTTGGCATATTTAAGTTTTCCATAAATATTTCCATGTGTGCTCTTTCCTGATTTCCACTTTTTTTTTTACTTTATTCAAATTTTAATAACATTTCCAAAATATCTCTAATACCTCTACGGGATCTCTGGTAATTTTTCTTGTTGTAGGAGCCCTAACTTTGGCAACAACCCTTTCTACTTTCTGTTCTTAAGTAATTGTGCTAAAAGTTGTTGTGCTCTGCAGTTATTATAAAAAAAAGAAGTTGCTTAAGATCGGTTTTTCAAAACTCATGCATATCCAGATACTCCTTTATTTTCTCTTTATTACTCTGCAGTTCTGCGAGATCCCCCTTAATGTTCATTTTGTTACACTGCTGCAGTTATTACACTTGGGTTATCCTGCCGTCAGGCGGTCCCGCAGTCGGCCAGAGTTCCAAAGTCTTGGTCCGGCATCGGTTGCTGTCGCTTCTTCCCTGACGTTAGTGCGCCAGGGGTATATAAGATGCATCCGACGCCATTTTCTTCAGTCTTTCTTGCCGCGTGGTGCCCGAAGCAAAAGCAGTTCGCAAGTGCCGGTCGGCCGACTCCTGAGATTTTCGAAGTCGAATTTCAGATCCGAAGTCTTCAATAAAGCTAAGTACCCCGTTGGGGAAACTTTTTTCTTGCCTCAGACCGATGTCAGAAAAAGTTAATAATTGTATTTCTTGTGGGAAGCAAATACCTCATAAGGACTTCCACTCTTACTGTATTCCATGCCTAGGCACTGATCATGACGTCACTAGTTGTCGGTTTTGTGCTAGATTTAACAAACGCACAATAAAACGACGTTTTGATTTTGCTTTGCACTACTTTGGCCACAGGTTCAGTTATACAATGCCGTCGGAACAAGCGACGATCGCAATTCATAAAAAACGCAAAGACAAGGATAAAGACAAGCATCCAAGGTCCAAAACCGATGACGAAGCCTCTTCTAGGCCAGTCGCCGGTTCACCGGTTCTCAGTGAGGTGCTTTCGCAGCCCCTGACACCCGGTACCTCAGAGCCACAGTCCGCCTCCGACTCCCACGTGGAGACAACTAGGCCTCTGGAAACTCAAGGTATTGGGCCTATGGAAACTAATCCCTCAGATGGGTCCAGAGCCGCTGAGCAGGCATCGGCTTCTGAGGGTGTTTTCAGACCTTCACAACTTACCATTAAAGCAGCAGCCAAGACAAAAACACCATTAAAGACAAAGAAGCAAGTACAGCATTCTCCAGGACAGTCCTCCATGCCTAAGAAACAGATGCTCATAATGGCCGAAGACCTCATTACTCTAATCAGGGGTTCCCATCCCCCTCCTGAGAAAAGGCCTGGGCAGGATACAGACTATGATTCCTCTGATCAGGTTTCCATTTCCTCTGATTCCTCTTCAGACCAGGGATACTCTCTATCCCCCTACGAGGACTCTGATGCTGAAGAATCTATCCCTTCAGCCTCTCCTCCTGAGGATTACTCTTTTGGTGAAACTTTACATACCATGAGGGAGCATTTCCATTGGGAAAGCCAGGATTATTCAGAATCCAAGAAAAGGCTCAGGGACTTTCTTTTATTGCCTCAGCACAGGCCCCTTGCTATTCCGCCTGTGTTAGATATTGTGGATGATGTGTTCTCTGAATCCAGCTTATCTCCTGATTCTTTGCCCCCTGCTCCAGCCAAGCCAGATAGGTATTATAGAGTTCCTGACTCTCACAAGTTTCTTTATAAAAACCCTTCTACTGATCCAGAAACCACCAGGGTCCCAAAGGGGTTAAGGCTTCCATTGCAAAAAATCTAGTCCCCTCTGACAGAGATTCCAGAGCATTGGATAGATGGGGGAAGAAGGTTTACACTTCTGCAAATTTAGCACTAAGCGCTTTAAATTGCCAGTTTCACATGCTTAAGTACCAACAATATTTAATGGCTCAGTTAAAACAGAAAATGCTTACAAGCTCAGAAGCTCCTGACTATAAAGAAATGCAGGATTTATTGCTTGCAGTTGAACAGGTGGGAAAACATACTCTGCAATGTGGTTTTGATTCTTTAGAGGCCTCTTGTAGAGCCGCAGTTACAGGTTCTGTGATTCGAAGACATGCTTGGTTAAAAGAACAGAGTTTACCTGACCATGTTAAGGCAAAATTATTGGATGCTCCTTTACAGCATGTTACCTTGTTTGGTATTGAGGTGTTAAAGAAAATGGAGGATAAAGCTAAATCTATGCACAGTCAAAGATTTCTTACAGGTACAGCCACCTCAATTTAGCAGAAATTGGCCTGCAAAGAATTGGTCCTTTCCCGTGTCAGACAGGCCACAGAGAGGCAGATACAGATGCCCTAGAGGCAGATCTCAACCCCAAGGCTCTTACAGACAAAGACAGTGGGGTACCTCAACCCCAAAAGGAGGTGAGGACAAGTCTCAACCTTACAGGAAACAGTCCCAATGACTTCCCCCTTCATATGCCAAGCACTTCCCTTTTGGCAGCCCCCTTAGGGGGGAAACTAGCACTTTTTTCTCAAAATTGGCAAACAATCACCCAAGACAAATGGGTTCTGAATATTGTCTCTCAAA
The DNA here is from genome assembly GCF_019279795.1 of Protopterus annectens. Taxonomy (NCBI): domain Eukaryota; kingdom Metazoa; phylum Chordata; order Ceratodontiformes; family Protopteridae; genus Protopterus; species Protopterus annectens. The sequence goes on along the minus strand of NC_056743.1, from coordinate 624,020,571 downwards.
GATACAGGTTCCACTTTCACACTTTACCAGGGCTAAAGGGAATGCCAAACCTGCCATAAAATCAATGGGCAGAGGCTCAGAAACAAATTTCAGCCCTCATGGACATGAGAGCCATTCAAAAAGTACCACAGCAGGAACAAGGACAAGGATTTTACTCAAGACTTTTCCTGGTCCCCAGAAAGGACAAAGCCTGGAGACCCATACTAGACCTTTCAACTCTAAATACTTACCTGGATGTTCCGAAATTCAAAATGTTGACACTACAGCAGCTTCTTCCCATGCTGGGCAAGAAGGCTTGGCTTGTTACTCTGGACCTCAAAGAGGCATACCTGCATGTCCCTATCAGACAAGAGTGCAGAAGATACCTCAAATTCAAAGCTGGTACAATGCACTTCCAATTCTCTGCACTGCCCTTTGGCTTATCTACTGTGCCCAGGGTCTTTACAAAGTGCCTGGCACCAGTAATTGCATTTTTCAGACAAAAAGGAATTCAAATATATCCATACCTGGATGACTGTCTCATTCAAGCAGAGAAAAAGGACTTTCTGGCGTTTGTAAAAAGGCTGCTAATTTCTCTAGGGTACACACTAAATGAAAAGAAGTCAAAACTAGTGCCATCACAACAGATAATATTCCTGGGTGCCAGCTTGGATACAACGGCCCAGATGGCTTATCTCACGCCAGACAAACAAGGACAACTGATTCAATATTTTCAATTACTGGCAAAAAAGTCCCATCTCCCTGCAAGAAAAATTCTGCAGGCCCTGGGATTCATGGCATCCTGCATACTACTAATTCCATATGCCAGACTGCATATGAGGAAATTACAATGGTACCTAAAAAGTGTTTGGACTCAACACTCTCAGTTTAGAAACAGTAATACCAATAATTCCCTGCCTACAACAGGAGTTTTGATGGTGGGCACAGGCATGTCACCTCAACAAGGGTCAGCCTTTCACTCAACCCACAGCCAGGCAGACTCTAACAACAGATGCTTCGGATTACGCCTGGGGCGCACACATGGCAGGAAAATGTATTCAGGGCAAGTGGACCGCAGACCAAATGCATCTTCACATCAATTAAAAAGAGATGTTGGCTGTTCAAAATGCCCTAACAGCTTTCAAGGGCCTTCTGCATCCAGGACAATTATTATTAAAGACAGACAACACCACAGTAATGTGGTACATAAACAAGCAAGGGGGCACTCATTCTTATCCCCTATGCAGGCAAGCCATGACCTTGTGGAACACAGCTCTAACTTATCAAGTTCATCTGCAAGCACAATTTCTGCCAGGAAAGAAAAATACTCTGGCAGATGATCTCGGCAGAAACATCATGGACCCTCACACATGGAAATTGAATCCACAAATCTTCAGCATGGTAACGCAAAAATGGGGGTGTCCAGACATAGATCTTTTTGCCTCCCCACTGAATTGCCAACTACAAAAATTCTGCACAAGGACTTACCCCACACAAGCATGGAAAGTGGATGATCTTTCGTTCAGCTGGAAAAGCCTATAAGTTTATGCCTTCCCACCACTGCCTCTCCTTTCAAAGGTACTCCTAAAAGACAGACCAGAAAAAACACAGATGATCCTGATTGCTCCAGACTGGCCACGCCAGCACTGGTACCCAATCTTAAAGAATTTAGCTCAAGGCCTACCATGGATTTTGCCTCAAATTTCATACCTTCTGACTCAACAAAACAGTCAGATCCTGCACGGTCAGCTCAAAACCCTAAACCTGGCTGCATGGCAGATTCATTAGTCAAACAGGCAACACCTCTCTCTAAAGCTGTTATGGATGTCATTTTGGAGGCCAGGAGGCCTAGCACCAGGAAATCTTACTCAGAGAAATGGAAGAGATTCTGTGCCTGGAACCAGGCTCAAAGCCTTGACCCTCTTGTCCCAAACATTCCTCAGATTTTTCAATACTTAACTGAGATGCTGGACAAAGGCCTATCCTTCTCATCAGTTAAGATCCATGCCTCTGCCATTTCAGCTCATTACAACACGGATCCTCCTTTATTCTCTCATCCCTTGCTAAAGCAGTACCTCAGAGGGGCTAAAAACCTAAGACCGCCCCGGAGAGCACCAACACCAACTTGGGACCTCAATTTTGTTTTGGAAAAACTGACCTTGCTACCTTTTGAGCCAGCCAATACAGCCGATCTAAAATTTTTATCATGGAAAACAGCTCTGCTCCTGGCAGTAACTTCAGCACAAAGAGTCTTAGAGCTACTGGCATTAATGGCAGTGGAACCTTTTATAATATTTCATCAGGACAGGGTTTCTTTAAGGACAAACCCTACCTTCATGCCAAAGATGGTATCTAGTGTGGCTCTTAACCAAACCATCCATTTGCCAACTTTCTATCCAAACCCCCAGAATAAAGGGGAGAAACTTCTCCACTCTTTGGACATACACAGGCAGCTACGCTTCTACTTGGACAAAACAAAAGCTTTCAGGAAAACTGAGCAACTGTTTGTAGCATATGCTGCGGGATCACAGGGCAAGGCTATCTCAAAGCAGACTATTTCCAAATGGATAGGACACTGTATTCATTACTGCTACACACAGCATGGAAAATCAGTCCCTAATAACATTAGGCCACATTCTACCAGAGCAACAGCTACTTCAACAGCCTTTCTCAGAGGAGTACCAACCAAGGAAATTGTGGAGGCAGCAACTTAGAGTTCAGTGCACACCTTTACCAAGCATTACCACTTGCCTCTTTTACTCTAAATCCAGAGCAGGATTTGCCACTGCAGTTCTGCAGGGCCTCATAGCCAATCCTAACTCTTTATAGACCAGCCATCCAACCTTAGCTTTGGGATTCTACCCAAGTGTAATGACTGCAGCAGTGTAACACGATGAACATAGTACAGTTTTGTACCTACCATAAATGTAGATGTTCGAGTGTTCACACTGCTGTAGTCCAGGTTACCCTCCCTCCATTCTTCTGTCCAAGCTAGAATTATCTATACCTTTCTATCCTATACAACCTTTGTGGTGTATTTGCTTGTAACTGAAGGTATTGTTTTTATTTTTTATGTATGTTTTATTAGCAATATGTATTGCATACCTACTTGGGGGCACCTGACATCTGGGGCAAGAAAAACTGAAGAAAATTGCGTCGGATGCATCTTATATACCCCTGGCGCACTGACGTCAGGGAAGAAGCGACAGCAACCGACGCCGGACCAAGACTTTGGAACTCTGGCCGACTGCGGGACCGCCTGACGGCAGGATAACCCAAGTGTAATGACTGCAGCAGTGTGAACACTCGAACATCTACATTTATGGTAGGTACAAAACTGTACTTTTTGCAATACTTTAACCTTGTAAGCCCCTCTAAATAATCCTTGTTACTTTTTAACAATATATCTTTTTCTTTTATTTCTACCCTTTTTTTAAACTCCTCTTTCATTTTGACCTTCCCCTAACATCTTTTGAATAATTTCAAATACCCATTCCTTAAATTCCTTTTTAACAGGTAGGTGTTGAAAAGCCAGTGTCGAATTGTTATTTCATAACCAAGCATTTTTATATTAGCTGTTATTGGCATTTGATCTGAAATAGATACTTGGATGTACATTGAAGCTTTCTATTAAATTCACATGTTCCAGTGAAATATAATTTCTGTCTAGTCTAGCCCACTTATTGTACCTTGGGGAATAATGTGTAATTTCTGTCTGATTTTCTCCTACTGATTTCACATCTTCCATATGAAATATTTTCATAAATTTCTTCAGAAATCTACCGTTTTTCTATATATCCCTTTCTAGGTCCCCACAGATATATCCGCACTGTTGTGAATCAAGTTCCAGTCCACATCTATAAGTAATATTCCCTTATGAAAGCTTATTATCCCCCCCCAAATTTTCTTAAGGCCCACAATAGCAGTTTTAGGTGGAATATAAATACATGCCAGTCCTCTTCCTTTGCCATTGGCCCGTTACTATCACAAATCTACCATTATTGTCTTTTTCTCCCCTCTTCTGTCATTATCGGAGCTCCTCTATCAACTAGTAAAATATTCATTGTTTCCATTATCCTTGATATTCAGCTGATTATCCATTCTAAAATAGTTTCTTTGTCAAATTCATATGTTCACTTCTTTCCAAATGTGTCTCCTGTAGCACTGTTATTTGCAATTATAATTCACTGTTCTTAACTTTTTGTCCATACCTGTGAGGCCATTCACTCTCCAAAATAATAATGATAATGTAGCCATTATAGGTTTGTAGGTTGGTACTGGGCTATCTGCCTGGAGGCATATATTAGCCCAGCTACGTTGTGCGGTATTCACCGCCCCTTTAGTAGTTCTCTAGACCCTTTTACTAGCAGCTAGTACCCTTGTCCCCTATCTAGTAGTGCTGTTGGTGTGATCCCCGGTGTGTCCTCTTATGATAAGAGGTTATTATTCCCACCTGTTATATAACAACTTTTTTAAAATGTCTGTTTCTAGCTTTGTGTTAAATGTATCCACTAATGTTTGGCAGGTTGATATTTTATGTAATTATGCGTGAATGGGCATACCTTCGTTGAAGGTTGTGCGTCAGGGCTGGTAACACGGCACGTAAAAATCAACTACCAATCATTAGCGGACTGGAGTTCCGCTGTGGCGACCCCTAACCGGGAAAAGCCAAAAGACTCAACAACATATCTTGTCATTTCAATTTGAACCTGTGTCACATTTTGCAAAACTTTTTTCTTTTAATGAAAATCCTCAAAAAAAGGGAAAACACCCTCAGAACCTATTAAATTAAAACAAACACACAAAACTATGTACATCTTCAAATACAGCCTGAAAGTTGTTTTGATAATGTATTGGTATATTATTAAGCAAAAAGTAGTCTTAGGTAGCCTAAAAGGAAATGTCACTGCACGGGGGCTTCCTGCAGCTTAGCTTTGCATCACCATGTAAAGTCTTAGGAATTTTTAAACAAGGTGACCATATATATATATATATATATATATATATATATATATATATAGGTTCATACTAGGCTATCTGTCCTAGGGCATTTATAAGCATAGCCAGAGTGTGTTTGGCTTTCGCCACCCATTTTAAATTAATTTTGCTATGCCCTTTTTCGAGGTTAGTATACTGTGCCTCTGTCTAACAGTGACACAGAAGTGATACCCGGGGTAAACCTACGATCTCCCATCCACTCATCAAGATTCCTCTTGAAGAGAGTCAATGAGGGACTCTGCCTAACCTGGACTGGGATTTTATTCCAGAGTGAAGGGAGCCTCTGGTTATGAATCTGTCCCTCCAGCATGTCCTATTTATTTCAGTGCTGAGGTTCAAGTCTCTCGAGCGCGTAGCTTGATGGGATTTGGATTTTCTGAGGTGCAGTATGTCCATTAATTCCGGGGTGGACATGGCTTTATACGTCAGGCACAGATCGCCTCTGAGCAGTCGGGATGCCACTGAGTAGAGCTGGAGTTTCTTTAACCGGGCAGCATATGGCATCTGTTTGAACCCTTTGATCCTCTTGGTGAGGTACTTTTGGGGTCTTTCCAGTTGCTGCAGGTGTCAAGTAAGGTACATCCCAAAAGGGGCATTATACTCAATTATGGGCCTGATGAGGGATGAGTAAAGAGGCACGATGACCTCCCCTGATCTAGATGTGAATCCCTTCATGATTAGGTGGGCTATAAAAAATGTTTTTCTAACGACTTTGGCCACATGGTTGTCAAATGAGAGATTGCTATCAACTTGGGTCCCCAGGTCCCTAATTACTTCTTCTGTACTTAATGGATTACCACCTATGTGGTAACTTTTGGGCACTTTGTTTTTGCCAAAGGGGATGACTATACACTTTTTGGTGTTTAGCTTGAGGCCATGGCTCTGGCACCAGTTGTCTGTTTCTATGAGGCCCTTTTAGAGGATGCTTGTGTCAGCTGGAGAGTCGATTATGGCGCCCAGTTTGCAGTCATCTGCGAACTTGGTCAGCCACAGTCCTTCCGTGTTGGCCTGTACCTCCGAGAAATATATACCGAACAAGAGAGGTTCCAGGACTGAGCCTTGTGGGACGCCACTTGTAACTGGTTTGGAGTCTGACATGGCTCCAGCAATTCTAACCATGTGTGTTCTGTCCCTGAGCCAGTTTGCAACCCATCTAGTGACATAGGGGTTTATATTTAAGCTGGTGAGCTTATCTATAATGCCCGAGTGGGTATTGTATCAAGGCTTTTTGAGGTCCAGGTAGGCTGTGTGGACCACCTTCCTCTCGTCAATGGCCTTGGTGACTGTTTCAAAGAAATTGACCAGGTTTAAGAGGCAGGATCTGCTCTTAACAAAGCTGAACTGGGTAGGATCCAGTGTCTGTAGGTCCCCAATATCTTTATTTATGAGGTCCATGATGATCCTTTCCATAGCTTTGCAGACCAAGCTAGTCAGACTTATGGGTCGATAGTTTCCAGGATCCGTTGAGGCACCACCTTTGTGGAGAGGGACCACTGTTGCTGTACGCCACTCTTTGGGTCCATATCCTGTAGTAAGGCTGAGACTGAACAGTAGTTTTATGTTGGGATATATATATATATATATATATATGTCGGGTTTTGTGTGGGTCCTTAAGAAGCTTACACTCAATTACATGTACATTGTGTGTGCTGTGCTGCTCTATTCAGTAGAGCCTTACAAAGCACCTGCCACATTGGAACATTTTGGCAGTTACACCAATTAGTTTAATCATATTTATTTCTGTTAAAGTGTTCACTGTGAAAAGTTTAACTGGCAGGAAGGACTGGCTTTCTAAAGCCCTGTTCTAGTAATGTTACCATCAACACTAGAGTGTTGCCATGGTGTAATTTAGATTGGAACCCCCCAGTATAGCTTCCCAAATCTTCACCCCAGACAATACATGCTTTGTGATGGCATACCTTTTCTATATTTCAAAAAACAACTCCTGAAGTAATAGCTTTAAGCAAAAGAGATGAATTAGTCAAGTAAGCTTTCTGAAGAAAAGCTATATATCAAAATGTATAACTAAAATTAAACCATGGTAAATATGCTAGAGCTTTAACTGCAGTACATTTCATATGCACTAAATATATTGGGGTACATAGATCTCCTTATATTTTTGTATACCAGTCCTGTTTCAAGGTTCAAGGGAAGCACATGCTACCAGAACCCAGTTCTTATTAATTGTTTACTCATTTAGGATTTCATACTAATGTATATTGCTGGAATGTTTCCTCATTCAGAGTTTAAAAGCTTAGTTCTTCTGTCTATTTATATCATCTCAAGATTCAAAACAAGAGCTACATTTTCTCTCTGGGCAATATCATGATATTTGTCATAAATTACTGTATTCTGAACTAACAGGTTGCTAGCACTGAATAAAAAAAGCCCAAACCTTCTTCAGTGCTCATTTAGATGCTACTTTTATTAGTACATGTTCTTAAACCTGTGAAGTTGCAAGTAAGCAGAATGTTATAGAAATTGAGGATGGATGATGGAGACGTTCGTCATCAGGGTACCAAACGTATTGAGGATGAGAAGAATGAGAAGAAGGGCTCATGAGGGCAGTGTGTACAAGCAGAAAAATGTGTGTGGGAGAAAGGGTAAGTTGTAGGGAAATGAATAATATCCCCCATTTTATTTAAGATTAGAATAAGAGAGCACAATAGAATTAGAACAAACAGGTATCGGACAATGAAATTCTAGGTTACAGTGTTCCATAGGAATGTGTCCTGCATCCATAATTAAGTTTTTTTTTTTCACATCTGCCTTTTTGATCTTTTTGCAGATGACATGAAAATGGGTGAACTGATTACATGTGCTACAGATAGTGCATGTCTGTAAAAGGACATAAGTAAATTGACCATGTGAGCACAGGACAATAATATGCTGATAAATACATGAAATACTAAACATATGAGGTGAGGAAGACACTGTTATGATAATCTTGTAAGATACATGGTTAATTTCTAGAGAAAAGGAAGCAGGCTAGTAAATTATTGGGGGATGAAGGCCAGTATAACACCAAACGGAATAGGTTAATTCGAGCACCAAAAAAATAAATTGGGTTAGGCTTAAAATGGCCTGCAAGGGCAGATAGCTTAGTACTTACTTATGAAACAGTTACATTATCAGCAGTTGAGTGGGCTTAATGCAGAGACTACCCAGAATGCTTATTCCAAGGCAGGGAGTGAACATTTGAAAAGAACTAGGCCTATTGTATCTGATCCTGGGCCCACATCTTCTCTGAGGGCTACTGAGGCTACTGTAGCCTTTATCTCCTTGTCCCCTGAATTGTCATCCTGCAGCAAGTTTGTTCATGCGATCTGCTCCTCCTGGGAGGCAAAGGTTTTGCAGTTTTAAAGAATATACCTGTATGGATTACCTGCTGTATTGTATTTTGTCATCAAAAAAACTAACCAATCATTAGCCAGTGCTGAAAGGACATTTTTTTCAGAGCAGTAGCTGTGTCAAGTGTTTATTTCACAAATGTGTCTAAAGCAAGTACATTTGTGTCATGGTCAGTATGTACACAAGTACTGCGTTTTTTTTTTTTTTGGGGGGGGGGGTGAAACATTGCTTGAGAAAGCTACCCAAGTGTGGCTCAGCTGCAGACAAACTGTTTAATTAAGATAAAAAACATAGCCTTCATAACTTGATGTTTGTGTTTATCATGTAATCCCTGTAATGTAGAAAAAGGCCCTGCTGGGGGAGAGGTGTGGTTCATAACCTTTGAAAAGACTCCAGATGGCAGCTTTTGCAGGCTTTGAGGTCATAATAGCTGCAGTGGGATGAACCTAGCCTCCTGCAGAAACAGGATTTACTTCTTCCTTTGTACTCTTTTAAAACACCTGTTGCAGTGGGCCAAGTTCATTTGCTCATTCATTCAGACGGTCAGCAGACTGTAACCGTGTGAAATTAATATATAGAATAATGTACTGTGTTGTGCAACTGAGAGGCTTCAGGCATGTTTACATATTCAGTTGGAGGAAACAACATGTTTCATCCAAGGCTGTATCAATTACTAGGACGCAGGGTCAGCCCTTTAATGGGTAATCTTTCTAGTTCACCTAGTATCCTTAATTACTATCTGAGGGTAAACCTATTTTCATATGTAGCTTTTCTCTTTGAGTATTGTTTTTTTCTCAGCCTTGGGAACCATCTTTTTACACAAAGCATTTTTTTTTTCAGTCATTTTTTTTCCTTTTCGCATTTTCCTCTTATTAACTTGGCTATTGATATTTTATTTTGGGAATTTCTCTGTTCAGCCTTTGGGATGTCAGATTTCATTATCAGTAAATTTCTTCATTTTTCTAATTGTTTTGCTTTGTAGTCATCATATTTCTTACAGATGTAGCTGTTTGTCCTTTCAGTCATTGTCTAGAATATCATTTTTGAAGTTTAATTTGAAGCAAAATTTGCAAATAACTTTTGTGAATTACATCACAATAAATAAATAATGAACTGAGAAATAATGAAACAAGGAAATAAAATGAAAACAAGTGTTGTACAGCACCCTCTATCATCCACCCTTAGATATATATGATCATCTATAAAAGGTCTCTCCATCATCATTGTCACCTGTTAGAGCTTATTTCTGTATAGAATGCAGTGTCACAAATTTAAGAAAGCCCTGCAGTACAGTTACCATGAGCTTTGCATTATGTAGTGGTAAAGGTTTTGCTATCCAAATGTCTAACAACATACATCAGTTTGTATTAGGGGGTGCCCGCAGTGGTGTAGCAGTTAGCGTTGACGACTCACAGCACAAGATTATCCGGTTCAGGTCTTGGCTGGGGTTTCTTCTGTGCGGAGTCCTCCCTGCAGTCATGTGGGCTTCCTCCAGATGCTCTGGTTTCCTCCCACATTCCAAAGACATGCAGTAGATGGAGTGGACACTCTAAATTGACCGTAGGTGAGTATGTATGTGCGAGTGAGTGGTACAAATGAACTACTGTGGCAGGGCTAGCCATCTGGTGGTGTAAACCTTGGCTCGAGATGATTGTCACTGTGGAAGTGACACCTCAACCCCATGTGCAAAATGGGAAAAAGGGTTGAGGATGGATGGATGGATAAATTGGTTTGTATTATAGAAGAATACCACAGACCCTTGTCTGTCTACTAATTTACAATTTCCTTCAACAGTGGCATTCACTTGCCTCGTTTACCTTGCATTACTTCTACTTACTCACAGAATACCTTTAAATACAATATTTGTGGTAGAAAATACAACCTGCCTTGTTGCTTAAATTCATTGTCTCTTTTCACTACAAGCAGGTTTTTAAGTTCCTGTGTTATATTTCTGTTGAGATGTCATTTTTTTCATATTTTTGTTCCCAAGTCAGTGACCTCTGGTTATCAGGCAACTCAGATGCGTGTTCTGTATTAATTCGGACATACAGTTTTGGAGGTAAGGTCCCTGATTGTTATCAGACTCTGGAGCAGGGCGGTCTTCCTTATTTTTTATAATCCTTTACCCACCAAGGGCGAGTGTGCAGTTCCATATTGGACAACTAGCTCATTATTCATTCCTGAGAGTCCTTCTCTGTTCTATAGCAGTCTTCCAGAACCTTCTTTTCTTACTGTTAGTAGCTGTCATCGTAGCTTGTTCACTTTGTGTAAGGTACTCATGCAGTAGGTATTCTGGACCCCATTCCTTCAAGAAAGGCAAACCAGCCTCAGACATTCCATCCCTTCCTTCCCTTGGACAAACTACTGTCTCCTCAGCAATAATCTGAGTCTGGATTGACAGCGAGTACCCCATCACCCTACTGATTGGGCCATTTTTTTAAATATATTGGTGTTCTATTCCTGAGCTTGTTTCATATTTACCCTTTCCATTGTGTATATTTATTTATGTATTCATCTCTGCAATTGAAATGCACCTGGCTTAAACAGCTATTTTCAGAGTAACCTGGTAGCACTGTTTTTGTTAAGTAACTTAATCAGTCTTACAATGTACAAGTGGATATTGATGGAATCAAACCCAGAACTATTGGAGGAAGCTCAGTAACAGCTTATAGCCTTAACATTTTGGACTGCTGTGTCAGGGCAGTGTCTTTATTATAATTTAATATGTAACATATTAATGATAATTAAGTCTGAATCTTTAAGTACATATTATGATTTTTTCTGCAACATCTGAATCAACACTTCATGACTGTATATGTGAAGGAAACAAGGGACAGAAAGATGCCCAAGGGATGTAGATTTGCATAATTTATATGGAAAGAGGCATGTGCATTTTTGGAAACATTAATGAACAGGTTTTCTAGTGATACTGCTGCATAACAGAGTTCTGCTATTTTATTCTACAGGGTTGAGAACATTTTCTGAAGTTTCTGAGTGAGATCCATAAGGTTAGACAAATGGAAGCTGCATTAGAGTTAACTAGAAGCTGTATTAGATTTAATTATTAAGAATGTTGTAACATGTACATTTCTGAACACCTGAGAATTTTACATCGGAAAAGCTAGATTTTGTTGTAGGCATTTTGTAATATAATACAGTACATAGTTAGTGTGTCAGTTATGCTGTGGCTTGCAACTGCGGGACGTTGGTCTTGAGGGTGAAGCTTAGCACAGAAGAATGAGTGTATTACATCATAACACACACCTTATCCATGTACTTGATGATACATCATAACACGCACCTTATCCATGTACTATCATATGATGATTAAGGTGCTTTTTTTAATGCAACAATATTTTGTTATAGAGTGTGTTACACCTCACAATAAGATGCTGTCCAGTTAAATTCTCAGCTAGAGCGCCTAATGCACGGAGACATGCGTGAATGGGCGCAACTTCGTTGAAGGTTGTGCGTCAGGGCTGGCAACTCGGCACGTAAAAATCTATCTGCCAATCATTAGTGGACCGGAGTTCCGCTGTGGCGACCCCTAACTGGGAAAAGCTGAAAGACACAACATTGTGTTACATTTATGACTAAAAAATGATTGAATGGATGACTTTAGTATGGTAGTGAAAGAATGTCCTGCCTTTAATACTAAGACAGTACAAAAACTTAATTTTACATGTAATTTAATTTAAAGTAATTTGCTGAGCCCCTCTCTCGTGTTTACTTTAAAGATCTGTTCATTCCATGGGAGTGAAATCCTTGTGGCCTCTATTTATGCCCTACTGGGTAAGAGTGATCTGGGAGTGAATGTTTTCATCTATACACTAGAGTATGAGGTTCTCAACCTAACTTCTCATAGGTGGATGCATTTTCTACAGCAGATGCTTACAGAGGCATATGTGTGCAGCCAAAGATGTCTGTCCAACATCACCGTGGCCCCATGGCCTACTTCTTTGCAGTGCAGTTCCGCTATGACGTATGCTTACATAGCTGTAGGTATTAGACAGGCAGTGAGGTGGACATCCTTCCTCTCCAAACCCAGCACCTTCAACACCCATTTCGATAATCATTTGTCTGGGTTGTAGTCAAGGCTGTATCACTCTATGCTGTGGAGCTCGATAGCCAAAACTGTAATTTTTGTACTCACAGTGGCTTATTGTTGCCAACACCATATATATATATATATAGGGAGGAGTTCACTTTCGGCAAAGGAGTGGGGGTGGGTGCTATATTTTGACACTCTTTGGTACACACTCTCTTGTACGTTGCAGTTTCTGACCACTGGTTGATAAACATAATTAAGTGAGTACAATGAGTATGCTTGGCTACAGCTGTAGTCTAGATAAATTCTTTTAGAGAATTTAAGCATTCACCTCAGGTGGCCAGATTTACTTCATGGGTATTAGAGCCTGTGTATTTCTGTAAGCTTTTTTAGGCTGACATGAGTATTAACAAAGGACAAAAGTGACAGTTTTATTGGCTGTATGCAGCAGTAGGAGCTTTCTGTAAAACTTATACTGGGGATCGGGGTTCTGAAATTACTGTGCAATAGAGCTCTAGAGATTTTATATGTATTCTGAATAATTTTGCTAAGGGGGAACATACTCTGCATATAAATTCCTTTGAACTTTGAACATATGACCAGCTTTCGTCAATTACTTTCACAAGACATCCACAGTGCTGGATGAATCTGAGATCCTAATGCAATGTGTGTGTTCTAATTTGCTACCATGCCAAGCGTACCTGAGGTTGCCATTTATTTTGTAGTAAAAAAAGAAACTTTGGAGAATGTAATGATGGTCTTTCCTGATGCTGTGATACTGATGAAGCATGTTTTGCTTTACCACATGCAGGAGTGACTTGTATATTACAGTTTCCTATGAAAGGCTATAAGGGTAGAGGGACTGCACCAGTCAAGACCAGTATAGATGTAAGGGTACAAGGCATGCAATGATCAGTGATTTGAAGGTTGCTGGAGTATGGGGCTGCATTAGTGATAATTGTAAGAGTATGGGTTGTGCTGATCATTGAGATGGTGGATAGTGCATGGGCTGTGACCACTTACAGTGGAGGGAGGGTTGCTATCAGAAACTGTCCTTCACTCTCAGAAGAGGTAGCAGATACCAGGAGCTCACAAGACCAAGTATACATGAAGGTGGCAGTGGATTCTGATCACAGATGGAGTGGAAGGCTGGCAGACGCTTCAAAACTGTACAGGATGTGCATGAGATTTGAAGGAACAGCTTCACCTCGAACCCCTCTGAAGTAAATCTGACCTCATGAGGTAAATGTTTAAATTCTGTGGAAGAAATTATCCAGGGCAAGGGTGTAGCCAGGCATATTCACTGCTGGGGTAATGTGGAAGTTACTGGTGAGTACTGTTTACGTGAAGTTCAGGTGGAGACATGGCTATGTCCACTGAGAGTTATGAAAGGAAGGAGTTCACTTTCGGCAAAGGAGTGGGGGTGGGTGCTATATTTTGACACTCTCTGGTACACACCGGTAGCAATGATGTCCTCTTAGGTCACATATCTCTACTACAGCATATAGTGCAGTGTGCCAGGGTGTTACCTGTTAGTCAAATGAGTATGTTTGAGTTTTACGTTGCTACCTACATTACCAGAAATATGCTGCTGAATACGTGAAATATCATATTTGAAAAGTCAAACATTAATGTGGTGTTTATACTATGTGTACATAGCAATTTCACACAAGTAGTAGTTATCAGTAACCTCCACCTTACCTCTGGCTAACATGGTGTTTATAGTCAAAGAAAATCCTACTTGTACCATGAAAGCTAAATCACTTCTTTATTTCTAAACATGGCTTCTGCATGTTTTATTGTTGAAATACTAAATATGCCTTTGCATTGTAAGACTGAACAGTACGTTTCACTTAAATCCATGCATTTTTCGAGTAGTACATAGAAAAATCACAAGTGACTTTTAAAAATATGTAATAATTAAAATGTTTCACTGATAATTTGTGGACATATTAAAATTTAAACTTTTCATTTACGTGTTGTTTTTTCAGTAACTAGTTTATTCTAGTTAGATTGGCAGGGCAGATAGAGGTTATTATATCCAGTAAAAATGTATAAGACAGACAACAAATGCTAGACATGGTATTTACTCTGCAATTAAATTTCATGAGCTACACAGGAAAGGGGCACAAATTTTGCAAACCAAAAATTGTGAGATACAAATAAAAATGCCTATACTATATAATAACCCCTCTTCATTTAAAGAAAGACAGCTACATTAATAAATACTTTTTGTTGGAGAGGCTATGACACTCTGTATTCCTAACATGGGACTTGTGTACCCGCACCTTCAATTGTTATGTGCATCACCTCCAATAATTTATGTGATAGGTATATATTATATCCATCCATAACCCTTTTTCTCCATTTTTGCACATGCAGTTTAGGGTATCACTTCAACAGTGATAATCATCTAGTGCTGATGTTCACATCACTGAGTGGCTAACCCTGCCGTGGTTGTTCTTTACTACCACATACACATATTCACACTTACAGGCAGTTTAAAGTGTCCAGTCTACCTATTGTATGTCTTTGGAATGTGGGAGGAAACTGGACCACCCAAAGAAAACCTACATGAATACAGGGAAGACATGCAGACTCTGCACAGAAGACATCCCAGTCAAGAATTGAACCAGGGAACCACTTGGTGTAAGGTGACACCACCACCTGCTGTGCCACTGTACTGCCCTTTATTATATGCAAAACTAAAATGTATGTTTTTACATGCATTGTTCTGTTTGCTTGTATGTTCACAAGTACTTTCCCAGGACTGTGCACCAATTTATGTGTGTGTGTATACGTATGTATGTATATATATATATTTTTTTTTTGTTTATGCATGTGTACATATATATATGTTTGTGTGTGTGTGTGTGTGTGTGTGTGTGTGTGTGTTTGTAGAGTGAGCGTTTAAGTATTTAAAGTAAATAATATATGGGTCTGGCCAGTTTTTGTTACCATACTTTATAGTTAATCCTGGATGTTGGATTCTTGTAAAAGCAATTTTTAGAAGTGATTAGTCATGGGTAGATAAAATCTTGGGTTAAAAAAGGAAAGCAATTTGACAAATGACAATAAATTCTGAAGCGTTTTTTCATACCCACAGCAGTGTTCTAAAAATTCCATTTGCTTTCCAAAAGCAAAGGAAATGAAAAGGGCCCTAGAGTGCACAAAATGAGGGCATTTGTCATCTCTGGAATGAACTGTATGCATAAATGTCTCAAGCAACTGTAGCACAAGTCCCTTTTTAGGAGGTTGGAAGAAGACCTTGAAATAATTTTTTTTGTCTGCAGTACCTTTATAGTCATAATTTATTTTGAAATACTTGATAAATGCTCAGATACATAGAACTGTGTGTTATGCTGTAAGAGGTGGCCATGACTAACCACGTGGTGAAATGGTTTCTAACAGTCCAGAAAAGTTATGCATGCTCATCATTCTCATTTGGTGATTCAGCCCTTGCTGTTGCCTTAGAGTGATAGGAACACCCTCTTGGATTATTCAGAAAATATTTTGGTCAGCAGTGACTCATGCATGCAATATTTGTCTTACTTTCCTATATTTCCTCAGGGGATGCATGCTCACAAGGCACATTATATTGCTGTAAAAGCACTGATCATATCCACGTAATGCCAATGATGTTATGTCTGTATGAAAGCAAGTGCCTGTTGAAAACAACCTGACCATACAGTAAGGCACACAACCTACTGCTTCCCCACCTGATGTCAGTGAACACCAGGTTGCAAGGATGACATGCTGAGCTTACTTAATGCTACATGACTTACTGTCACCAAGCTAACCAGTAATTGTTCATGAGGGCTCTATGTGGAGCCCTCTCTTTGAATCACACTTTTTGACTCAGTGATAACAGTAAGTATCCTTTTCTGTGCATTTAAAGTGTTTTTTTGAGTGCATCTGCTTTATAAAAAATATATATATATATATATATATATATATATATATATATGTATATACTTGTTTCCAGCCTTTCTAAGCTAGTATAGTCCAGTTTTCAGGTTAGTGCTGAATTCAGGGCTGTGTTACAAATCTCTGTGTTTGCCCATACCTTACTTGGATAGAAGGAAGTTCTCTGTTCACCTGTGAGAGAGGGGAGCTTTGAGCAGCCTATCTGTCCCTGGAGGAGTGGTTTCAGCCCAAAATCAGTAGTCTATTGGCCATTTTGGGCTAATTTGTATCTCTTTCATTTCCCTGCTATAAATACCGTATTTGGCCGGTTTTGTGCGTCGAGCAGCGCTGGTTAGCTAGGGTAAAGCTATTTCCGGCTCCACAAAGTCTCCTCTTCAGTTTTTCCCATGGAACTAGACAAACTTTCAACTTAAGCACTCAAGCCATTCATTTCTCAGCCTGGCACTTGCTCAAAACCTATAGCAAGCACTTATAAACCCTAGCACTAGACCCTCCTTACTATACAGAAGGACAGGTTTTCTATTCGACCTTACCAGCCATCCAGTAAAACAGTTCACTGTACCTATCCAGACATGTCCAAAGGGCAGTTTCAGGTGTACTCTCCAGAACTGGTGAATCTGGGCATTTTGAGGCAGTGTTATAACTGCCTCACGTACACAGACTACCCCCTCCTCCTACCACCAAACACTAATACATGCGAGAGATGCAATTATACAGCCAAACTGGAGGCTAAGCTCTCTCAACCCAAGACTGGATCAGACAGTCAAGAGGAGAAGGGAATTACTTGCATCACACCACCAGTCTCACATAGACCCATTAAACCAGCACCAGCAAAAAACACATATAAATACATAAAAACATACTCGGGGGCTCAAAATAAAAATCTGCAAAAGCAACAGAGACCTCCAAAGCAGACATCCAAGCAACCTCCAACACCCAACACAAACCATGAAACACATACTTCACAAAACCAGTGTGCCATGCAATCATAGCCCTTAAGGCAAAATGACATACTAGTAATAGGTGACTCTATAGTCAGGCACACTGATGTCCCACTCACTAGGCTGAATAAGGAGAAGGTTACTGTTAGCTGCCTGTCGGGTGCCAGGATCTGCCACATAACACAAGCACTCAGGTCACTCCAGAATAAGTACAAATATGACTCTGTCATTGGTCATTGTCCATGTTGGTATGAATGACCTGAGCCGTACCTCCCTGGACTACATGAAAAGAGACATGGAAGAGCTCTCTGATCATGTAGCCCAGGCCGGTATGACCCTGACCCTGAGTAGCATCCTGCCCTCACCAAGAATGATACCACAGTATAAAGAAATAATTCTCAATTTCAACAATTGGCTAAGTTTCTGGTGTCATTCAAAGGGGATCCAGTGTCTGTCCACCTGGGAGGACATGCTCAACAAGCCATGCTGCTTCGCTAGAGACGGCTTGCACCTGTCACCCTTATGCTTTCGAATACTGGCCAAGGCTCTTGCCACCCCCATAGTGCGTTTTTTAGGCAAGGCTCAAAAGACAAACCCACCGCTGTAAATAGCACAAGTAACAAAAAACTGAGGGTAATGCTACTTAATGCCAGAAGTCTAAACCTCAAAATGCACACACTCAAGGCACTCCTCAGTATGGAGAAAATCGATATATGTGCAGTAACAGAAACCTGGTTAAAGGCTCCAGAGAGCACCCCAGCACTACCAGGCTACAACTCGTATCATACATTTCGGCCACAGAACCCAAACTGAAATACAAAAGGCGGGGGCGTATCCATATTCATCAAGGATACCCATACCTCCAGGTTAGTGGCACAGCACGATGCTTCAGAGATCATCTGTAGGCAACTAACAATGGGAAAAACTGCAGCTCAAATTGTAGCTTGCTACAGATCACCCACCATGTCCCAGGACCCCCATTCCGCATTTCTGGAAACACTGGGAAACATAAAGGTCCTACCAAACACCCTAATATTGGTTGATTTCAATTACCCAAACATTAACTGGGAGAAGCAAGTACTAACTCCCTTGCCCAACATTTCCTAGAATTTATAAACTCAAACGCCCTGGTTCATGTGGTCAGCACTCCCACCAGAGGTGACAACATATTGGACCTGGTCATCACCAACATGGGTGACCGGTGTTCCACACTGGAGGTCAGCCCCTCGCTGGTTAGATCTGACCATAAACAAATCACTTTGGATATCCACATTCCGCCCCCACCCCCGGACAAGAAAACCACAGTGAAAAACTTATCAAAAGCAAACTTCACGTTACTTAAGACTGAGGTGGAAAGTTTCAAAGCCCCCATGCTGAAGGATAACGCTGTCCAAGCTGCAAAATCCTTTACTAATGCATTCTATGGGCACCTACAAGAATGCATGGATCATGCCATCCCAAGCAAAACCAAGACTCACTCCTCCAAGAAAAGGAAACCAGTCTGATGGACTCCTGCCATAAACAAGCTATACAATAGAAGGAGGAAACTAGTACAGAAAAGAGTAAAATCCCAAGAAGGGAAGATATCCCTGATCAGTATCAGCAAGAAACTACGATCCCTCATAAAATCATCCAAGGCAAGCTTTGAAAGAAAAATTGCCAAGGACTCGAAAGATAACCACAAGGAATTCTTTAGATATGTCAACAATCTAAGTGGCAATGCTCAGATCTGCTCGGAGTTAGTGCAGAATGGCACAAAATACACTGAACCGACTGATATTGCCAACATACTGGCAGACAGGTTCAGCACAAACTTCACCCCCAAAAGGGCCCATAACCATACCAGAAGAATGTAGAGTCCCTGAAATCACAGACACTCCGGTTAAAACAGCCCTCTCCAAAGTCAAAAACACAGCATCAGTGGGACCGGATGGTGTCCCAGGCTGCGTCCTACATGAGCTCAAAGATGAACTAACCCCTCACCTAAACACACTGTTCAAACTCAGCCTCTCCACAGGCTATGTACCCGTAGAGTGGCGCACAGCAACGGTTATTCTGCTCCACAAAGTTGGAGCCACAACAGACCCCGGGAACTATTGCCTTATAAGCCTGACTAGCTTGGTCTGCAAGGCTATGGAGCGCATCATCATGGAACTCATTAACAGAGACTTTGGGAACCTCCAAACACTTGACCCTTCCCAGTTCGGCTTTGTTAAGGGCAGATCATGCCTCCTAAACCTGGTGGACTTATTTGAGACAGTTACCAAGGCTATAGATGATGGAAAGGTGGTACACACAGCCTACCTAGATCTCGCTAAGGCCTTCGACACTATTCCCCATTCTGGTATTATAGACAAGCTCACCAGCCTGAACATAAACCCCCTACGTCACAAGATGGGTTGCCAACTGGCTCACGGAATGAACCCACATGGTGAGAGTTGTGTGAGTTAGGTCCAACTCTAAACCGGTTACAAGTGGTGTTCTCCAGGGCTCAGTCCTAGGACCCCTCCTGTTTGGCATATACTTCTCAGAGGTACAGGGAAGCACAGGACGACTATGGCTGACCAAGTTCGTAGACGACTGCAAACTAGGGGCTATAATTGACTCTCCGGCTGACACAGACATTCTCTAAAAGGGTCTCACTGAGACGGATACCTGGTGTCAAAATCATGGTCTCAAGCTAAATGCCAAAAAGTGCATAATCATCCCCTTTGGAAAAAACAAAGTACCCACAAACTACCACATAGGTGGTAGTCCCCTAAATACGGAAGATGTAATAAGGCATCCGGGGACCCCAGTAGATAGTAATCTCACCTTTGATAAGCACATTGCCAAAGTGGTTAGAAAATCCTTCTACGTGGCCCACCTAATCACAAAAGGGTTTACATCCAGATCAAAAGAGGTCATTGTGCCCCTCTACTCATCACACCAATCATAGAGTACAACACCCCATTTGGGATGTACCTTACAAGACACCTGCAACAGCTGGAAAGACCACAGAAGTACCTCACCAAGAGGATCACGGGCCTCAAACAGATGCCCTATGCAGCTCGACTGAAGAAATTACAACTGTACTCGATTGCCTACTCAGAGGTGATCTCTGCCTGACATATAAGGCCATGTCCAACCCAGAATTGATGGACATGCTCCACCTAAAGAAAATGTTATCCCCTCGAGCCACACACTCTAGGGATCTAAACCTCACCACAACAATAAATAGGACGTGCTGGAGGGATAGATTCCTGTCCCAGAGACTTCCCATGCTTTGGAACAATATCCCAGTCTACATCAGGCAGAGCTCCTCGCTAACACTCTTCAAAAGAAACCTTGACGAGTGGATGGGAAACAGAAAGTTTGCCTCGGGGATCACTTCAGTGGCTCTGCTGGGCAGAGGCACAGGGAACTATTCTAAGGGGGCGGCGAAAGCCAACACATTCTGGCTAGGCTTATAAATGCCTTCAGGCAGATAGCCTAGTACCTATCTATGAACCTATGAACACAGGAGGTTGGTGACGATACCTGTTAAGCTACAATAATCAGTATCCAAATCTGGTTCAAAATTAATGTTTGTGCATTAGTTCAGCCAAATATCCATAACCCCCTTTTTTCTCATTTGTGAACATCAGTTGGGGTGTTGTATCAACATTAACCATCATCTAGAGCCAATGATCACACTGCCATGTGGCTAGCAAAGGCACTGTTCTTCCATACCACCCATAGGCAACATCACTTTCATCTATGGTCAGTTTAGTGATTCTCATATTGCATGTCTTTGGAATATGGGAGGAATCCAGACCACCCAGAGACAACCCATGCCAACACAAGGAAGACATACAGGCTCTGCACTGAAGGCACTCCAGGTGAGAATCAAACCGGAAAACATGTTGCTGTGAGGTGACAACTTTACCCACTGCGGCATATTAATGTGCATTTCTTGTCACTCTTGAATTAAAGAAGTAGAAGGTGATGTGGTAGGTAAAATAAAGAAATTTGCAAGCTTTTATTTTTCTTTCTAAGCTAAGATGAATAATTTATCTCATGAATGAAGCTTGTAATAATATATTATATCCCAGATATGTATGCTGGGGAGTGTGAAGGTGAAGAACATATATATTTGTTCTGTAGCAACTTCTTAGGAGCTTAGAAAAGGGTAGTATGTACCTTATTTCAACATAGTGCTTTGGAAAAGTACATAATAGGGGCATGATGTGTAATGGATACATCATCACAACCTGTAATATTTCTGCACTAACGGAGATGTGCAGTGGCTAACATAGCCACTGTTATCACTGGCTTGTTGGATTACCTCTTAAGTTTCTTCATTTGTTGAACTGGCTCTATTTAAGAGGATGTCAGAAAATAAGTGTTTGAAAGAATTAAGAGGGTATCTGAAAACAGGGTATCCAAAAACAATTGCTTGAAGCAATTAATGTGTGAGACTGATAGTATGTCTGACTTTAGGCTGTTCAGACCAGGGTGATCACCCTTTCCCTCTGGAAGTTTTAACTGCAGAGTTAATGTATTACTGTAAGGTGGGGAGAGAACATTCTTTTTCATAGTGTGCTGATTTGTTTTTGTGGTTTAGTGGCTTCATTATTACTGGAACTATTTTTACTGTTTGCATCGTGTTTTTTTACTTAATTGTGGATTCATTGTTTTGGCATTAATCCCAAGTGATATATATATATATATATATATATATATATATATATATATATATATATATATATATATATATATATATATATAAAAAACGCTGGTTCTGTTTTAGATGGGTAAGCAAAAATCACTTCTTGCACAGATTTTTTTGTATTTTGGTTATGTAACTAGATCCCTTCCCATAAAAATAGTTTATTTACCTGGTGGGTGGGGCTCAAGTGTTTATTAATGTGAAATGTTTAACAGCTAACATATATACTGTGGTAGATAATTGACCACTCACCTGTAAGCTTCTAGAGTTCTGAAGTTCAATTGTACAAAAGTATATATTCATGGTGGAACTAAAGAATATTAAGCATTTGATAGTGTCCTAAGGAAAATGAACTGCTGAAGTTGCATTTTCCATGATTTGCCTCCTTGGTATGTGTACGTTTATGGTACAGTAAGTGAATTGTCACTTTTCAGGAAAGGTGTGAAAACATCTTAATCTAGGACTTTAAAACCAACCCAGAGGATAGTATCTGCCTCTTAAGGATTTGAAGACAACATCATGAAACAAGTTAGGTTGGAGAGAGGCAGATTACTGAAACAGCTTAATATATGTTCTGTCAACACCTGAACATTTTTGTTATGGATGGAGACCAGCTTTCATTACATCTTTCCTTTCACCTCACATAATCAGTTTTAACCTATGTTTACAACTTTAACATTTTCAACTTAATTTTTTAACACTCTAACTCATAGAGATAGAAAATATTTTAGCCCATGTTCAAAACTTTCAACATGGATCTCCCTAAGAAATGTATAGAGCAGACTTTTGCTTCATCTGTTCACAAAACACCTCCTTAGAAGTGAATGTTGATATTCTGAGGAAATAGATGTTATATTACTTTACCTGTTTCTGTTTTTGATTTATAAATGTGTACACAAACTGAATTCATCTTGTTGCAAAGGAATACTGCTACCCTAACGAAGGACATACTGTTTTTCTTCCCTGTACATGAATGTTGTTGTATCTTTCGGCTTTTCCCGGTTAGGGGTCGCCACAGCGGAACTCCGGTCCGCTAATGATTGGCAGTAGATTTTTACGTACCGACTTGCCAGGTCTGACACACAACCTTCAATGAAGGTACGCCCATTCACGCATGTCTCCACACAGAAGATGCTTTAGCTGAGAATCGAACAGGACAACATCTTACTGTGAGGCGACAACGCTACCGCAGCACCACCACTGCAGCTCTTCCCTGTAC
>NC_056743.1:623934918-623992418 GCF_019279795.1 Protopterus annectens | reverse complement strand
ATTACACTGGACCAACATTTTGAGAAAGAGAACAATGATTATGCAGCAGTTGGGTTAACCCAGAAAGCCATGTATATAAGCAAAATAATACACATTCAAAGGTATAACATAGATAATATGCATGAATGTTTGTGTGCTGCATGTGAATAGCAAGAAATGTTGTCAAGTTGTTTATAACTTCCTAGGTTCATAGGTAGGTACTAGGCTATTGGCTCTAGGGCCTATATAAGCCTAGCCAAAAAATGTACCCTGGTTTTCTCCACCCAAGAAAATTATTTTCCTGTGCTCCTGTCGAGCAGAGCCACAGAAGTGATCCCTGGGGTGAATTTCCCATTTCCCATCCAATCATCAAGATTTTTCTTGAAGAGTGCTAATGAGGAGCTCTGTTTGACATAGATAGGTAGTCTGTTCCAGAGTATGGGAAGTCTCTGGGACAGGAATCTATCCCTGCAGCATGTTCTGTTTATTGTGGTGACAAGGTTTAGGTCCCTAGAGCGTGTAGCTTGGAGGGATTGGGATTTCTTTAAGTGGAGCATGTCCAACAGCTCTGGGTTTGACATAGCTTTGTATGTTAGGCAGAGATCACCCCTGAGTAAGCGATATGTGATGCAGTAAAGCTGTAGTTTTTTGAGACGGTCTGCGTAGGGCATCTGTTTGAGGCCAGTAATCCTCTTTGTGAGGTATTTCTGTGGTCTTTCCAGTTGTTGTAGATGTCTTGTGAGGTACATACCAAAAGGGGCGTTGTACTCTATAATGGGTCTAATGAGTGATGAGTAGAGGAGAACAATGACCTCTTTTTTTCTGGATGAGAATCCTTTTGTGATGAGATGAGCCACATAGAAGGATTTCCTGACCACTATGGCGATGTGATTATCAAAGGAGAGACTACTGTCCACCTGTGTCCCAAGGTCTCTTATCACATTTTCGGCACTAAGTAGACTACCAGCTATGTGGTAGTTCATGGGTACAGAGTTTTTACCAAAGGGGATGACAATACACTTTTTGGCATTGAGCTTCAGGCCATGGCTTTGACACCAAGTATCTGTCTCAGTGAGGCCCTTTTGTAGTTTGTCCACATCGTTAGGAGTTTTGACTATGGCTCCTAGTTTGCAGTCATCTGCAAACTTTGTTAGCCAAAGACCTTCTGTGTTAGCCTGCACTTCAGAGAAGTAGATACCAAACAGGAGAGGACCCAGGACTGAACCCTGTGGTACTCCACTTGTCACTGGTCTGAAGTCAGATTTGGAATCCGCTACTTTCACAGTGTGGGTTCTGTCCGTGAGCCAGTTGGCAACCTATCTTGTGACATAGGGATTTATACCTAGTTTAGTGAGCTTATCTATAATTCTAGAGTGGGGGATGGTGTCGAAAGCCTTGGCAAGATCTAGATAAGCTGTGTGAACCATTTTACTCTCATCTATGGTTTTGGTGACTGCTTCAAAGAAGTCAATCAGGTTTAGGAGACATGATCTGCCTTTTACAAATCCAAACTGGGTAGGGTCCAGAGTTTGGAGATTACCGGTGTCTTTGTTCCACGATGATACATTCCATGGCCTTGCAGACCAGGCTCATCAGGCTAATGGGGCGGTAGTTCCCGGGGTCCGTCATGGCTCCCCCTTTGTGGAGTGGGATAACCGTTGCGGTGCGCCATTCAGTGGGTACAAAGCCTGAGGCGAGTCTATGATTGAACATGGTACTTAGGTAGGGTGCCAGTTCATTCTGTAGTTCGTGTAGAATGCAGCCTGGGATATTGTCAGGTCCCATGGATGCTGTGTCCTTGGCTTTGGAGAGTGTGTTTTTTTACCTGTGCAGCCGTGATTATAGGAACTTTGCAATCTTCCGGTATAGAGATGGGCCCTCTAGGGGGTGAGAGGGGGGTAAAGTTAGCACTGAACCTATTTGCTAGGATGTTAGCAATATCAGTTGGTTCTGTATATTTAGTGCCATTGTGCTGCAACTCAGAGCAGATCTGAGTGTTCCCATTGAGATTCTTGACACAGCTATAGAATGCTTTGTGGTTGTCTTTAGAGTCAGTGGCAATTTTGTTTTCGTAACTAGCTTTGGAGGATTTTATGAGGGATCTCAGCTTCTTACTGAGGTTGACCAGTGAGTTCCTCCAGTCATGGGATTTTACTCTTTTTTGCAACAGTTTCTTTCTTCTGTTGTAGAGTTTGTTTATGGCAGAAGACCACCAGATTGGCTTCCTTTTTTGGAAGATAAACATCTTGGTTCAAGAATCCAACTCAGAAACATAGTTTTGCTTCACATAATGCAGGTAACTTAAACCTGTACAATGATGACAGAATCCAAGCTTCTTTTAAAGATATACTTAGTGTGCTCCTAGGGCAGTAGAATTTGTAGAGCATGCCTAGACAGTAAACTGTAATTGTATACATGTAGAAAAAATGCATTTGTAACCTAACATACTAATCCTCAAGTTGTAGCACAACACAAGTTAAAGCCAAATATGATTCAAAAGCTAGAAAGTATTGTTAAACCATGGTGTTCTGAACTTTGGCCATGGGGTTTTTCTTTCTTGATTCCAAAGTAAAGTGTCATTGTGGGTTTACATACACACACACACACACACACACACACACACACACACAAAAACGTCTGTAATAATAGTTATTTATAATGAAAGAAATTTGAACTTCAGATACATATGACAGACGAGCACACTCACACACACGTACACACAGTTGCTTCACTATTCTTGTGACTTCAATGTTGAAGCCTGTATCGATTTAACAAGACGAAATGAGCATGAAGGTCATAATCGGATTTAATAATTAAGTTATCAACACAGTTTCAGAACATAGGACCCCGTTTCTTAGCTTCAGAAATTACTAGGCTTGCAGCCCAGGGGATTGGTGAGGAGCCTAGCCCAAATTCCCAATTCCCGTAAGCATTATTTGATTAAGTGAATTGCTCAAGGTCACATATTAGGCAAATATAGGCTGAAGAGCTCAAACTCTGTACCACAGGAAGTACAGATTACAAACTTACCCCGCTGTACCAACTGCCAGGTGCATATGGCAAGTACCTGACATTTCCTAGGTTCTCTGTCAGCTTATCACTTCTGGACATGGGATAGCTGCCAAACTTTGAAATGCCGTTCAGCTTCCAAAAGTCATTACAGAATCGAATGCGTCATGTGAGGCTTAGGAACTGGCACTGCTGAGCTGCTCAAATTACAGTAAACTCTGTCAACCGGAACTCAAGCAACCGGCAAAAAATACCATTTTCATGTCTTGCACTTTCTGTCCCCCCCCCCCCCCCCCCCGAAACATACCTTATGTTTTTAGAGTTTTAAAAAGGAAGACAGGAATAAACTCCCTCTTCCCCCAACCTGAGAACAAGTCAAACCAAATGAATAGTATAGGGTACAGTATTACTCAGGACTATATTTAATAGTAACTCTCAAGCAACCAGAAATTACAGTTATCTGGCATCTACCAATCCCCATGGGTGCCAGTTAACTGAGAGTTTACTGTACTTTGTGACTGCTATATCACTCCTAGCTTGAGGACCTTTTGACCTTCTTCAATTTGTTAACTGCTTTTGTGACTGGTACTCTAAAGGTCTTTACCCCAAACTTCATTCCAGGTATTCCTCTGTGTATTATTCTGCTAGTTTAGTTCTTCCAGGTATTTCTGAACATTTCTTTGTGTCTTACAGTAAATTATCTTACTTCTTGCCTGTGCACTTTTGACAAGTATCTCTGTAACTGCACTTGAGGTAGATAGAGGTTCTCTGCTGTCTCCTGTATGAACTTAAGCTTGTAAGATCACTACAGAACTCTCCACTTTCCATGGCTTCTGTACTAAGGTTTTTTTGCTCTATCTTTATGTTTCCTTGCTGCCTGACCTGTATTTAACTGCATTTATTCTTTTACCTATCTCATATGGGAGTTACTGTTTAGTTAGAATTTTGTTTGTTTTCCATGGAGGGTATAAACACTGTACCAGATCTCCTAAATATACCAGTCAACACTCCAGAATTTTGTAGTATGTCCAAATTTTTTGCCTCATATTTTTATTCTGGTTTTGTGGCAGTCACTAAATAATGACAGACTTTTGAGTTTTATTTAGACTTGATATCCTTTCGAAAGTACATAGTAATTCAAAACATGTTGTTATAGCAACTTTCTAAGTTTATAAGGGAAATATTTAAAATGCGTCCCTTTTTTGGGCATTTGTTCCCCTTTATATTTGGCTTTGTCCACAAATTCCTATTTAAAAAGGTTGTGAGGTATGCTCCTGGGTTCAAGTCTCAAAGTTCGACATTTTTAGTATAAACTCATTGCTGCATCTGCTGGCCATTTGATGAATATTCCTTTGCTGTGCGGATAACCAGCATTAGTCCTACAAACTAACTTAGTATTCTTCCGCACTCCATTGGTGCCTTCTCTTTGTCCCAAGTTTCCTTAGCAATGTCAAGCAGTCCCCCGAGATGCCTGCAGTATAAAAGTTCAAATGGGATAAACCATGTTGAAGTTTGTGGCTCCTCTCAGATTGCAAACTAAGTGTGGTAACAGATGATGATCATCGCATTTGGCCTGCATACCAGAGATTTAAAACCCTCCTTCTCAAATGGAGGATGCTGTACTCCTGTCTTCAGGATATCTGGGTATAATGGTTGACAACCAGGGCCATCTAAAATCTGTTTCTTGCCATCGGAGACTGAAGCATCCACTTCTGTAGACTGTGTCAGATGTCTGGTCCGAACCAGATTTCTTCATAAAGCTAATTGCCTTTTTGGGGAACCTTTCCATGTTTTATCTGATTGTTTTTTCTGTTGGCTGAGTATTAGGAGTAACAATTGTTTCAAATGTGAAAAAACAGATTCCAAATCAATACATTCATTCTCTCTTTTTTTTTTTTTTTTTTGCCTGGGCTCGCAGCATGATGAGTCTAACTGTCCCCGTTATACTCGCTGTAATAAGCTACCATCAGATGTCATGCTGACTCCTTAGCTCAGTTTTTAGAAAGAGGGCTTCAGGGATTCTCATGCACTGTGGCATCTACTGGTTCCTCTTACTTCTACCCCTCTTGCAAGTGCAGAGAGTAGCATCTGAAACATACCAGGGTGGCAGACGACACAGCTTTGCTATCAGCCAGTCCACCCAGACTCATAATTGTCAAAGGATAGGAGACACTGTCGTAGTCTCTTCCGATGACTGGGGGTGTGTTGGAAACTTCTGACGAGTACCCTTTGGAGTCCGATGTGGCTTCAGCTTCCCCATGTCCACATGAGTCTTAGGACATGAGTTGACTGCCATGCTAGGTCTAAAGATATGGAATGTGTGTTAAAGTTCAGAAATAAATAACAGAGTTTTACCGTTTAGTCCTTACTCAAGAATAATGCTTCAGGAAGTACAAAGTACTTGTTTATTCCATGAGCAGTGCCAGGAGACTACCTACTAAAATTTTCAGTTTCAAAGAATAAAGAAGAATACTTTATTTATATGCTTTTTCTTATCAATTTCATGCATGCAGAACTTTGATGTAACATAGCTTTTAACAAATAACATTTTTAAATATTTTGTCTTCGTGATACTCGCTTAGAGCTTCACTTGAACACTTGACAATATGCCTTTTAAACAGAGACCACCTGTGCTTAAGACTTATTGACTTGCAACTTTTTAACATTTGATAATAGTATACACTATCTCATAGACATCCTTGCAAAGACTTACCCCCAGCCTGAGAAGGCCAGAGCGTACTGTTGATTGATCTGATTTCCATGGATACCTGACACTTTTAAACATAACATCCCTTAACTCCTTCAGCACTTACTTTGCCTTCAACTATCTGTAAGTACAGATAGGATACAGTTGTAAGACACTTAAAATATAAAGCTACGACTTACGTATGTGAAACTATATCTTGCATAATCATGCATCTATTTTTCATTTTGCTTTTAACATAAACATATTATAAACATTTTATTTGACTCATTTGTAAAGAACCTACAAGTTAATATGCATTTTGTGAAGAATAAGCATATATGTTTGAAGACAGCAGTAAAAACTACCTTGTTGGTAGGTAGACAAAACCAGCAGCAGAAACACCTTATACAAATAATGGTAACAGTTTTACAGGAAATTAGTAACCAAAAATGTCCTGCAAATGGTAACATTATTTTTGTCATAAATTACATATTGCAAGTCCTTGGCCTGTTGTCCATTTCCAGGCACTTGCAGTGTAAGTTCAGTGAAGCAGTGGAGGTATTGGCTATGTAAAAACCCACAAACATATTCAATAATTCCATAGTATGAACAAAAAGATGGTAGCTCGTCTGGATTTTTAACAGAAACAGTTATGTAATTCCAATATGAGCAAAAGATAACAGCCCACTTGGAGTTTTAATAAGAATCAAAACAATACTTTTATTTTTTTCCTCCACCACAGGCACAGTCTTACAGATTTTACAGAGCCCTTCATGAAAATGGGCTGATCTTTAAAAAATGTTGAGTAGTGTTGGCCTCTCCCATGTGCAGATTGCTGCGCTGAATAACAGGGACTTTCCACCTAGTACAGCTCCACATCAGGCCCCAGATGGGCTGTCTTGCTGCATATTTCCAGCTTCATTAAGCCAACAAGCTCTTGCTCAGCTCTTTGTTGATCTTACACCTGAAGAACTAGTCTCTGCGTTTTTTTCTGAGTAGCCACCCTTCTTTTATGCAGCAGTAATGAGCAATTAGCCAGCTAATATACGTCTTTCTTCTCGACTACTAACTTTAAGATTTTTCCCACATCCAAATTACTTTTAAACTTTAATAATACATTTACTGCACTCAGCATGTTGCAGATTTGCAGATATGCTTTGCTGTTGATAGCAGACTCTAACCATAGCTATATATATATATATATATATATATATATATATATATATATATATATATATATATGTATATGTACATATATATATATGTATATGTATATATATATATATATATATATATATATATATATATATATATATATATACACATACACGCACGCACACAAACTCATACTGACGTACATATATTTAAAACAATGGACTCTGAAGTAACTGAAACTGTTCAGCTCACAAGTTGCTCTATTCAAGACTACTCAACAAACTTTGAAAACAAAAATGTTCTCATCAACAAAAAACTGTGAACACTTTTGTTCGATGTTTAAATAAAATGTTTGAATCTACAGCTAACTGCTTGTCCACTTAAGATGAAGTTGTTGCAGACAACAAATGAATCTGTTTCCCACCCAGATCCCATTCCACACCCATAATTATACGGTTCTTCTAGAGCTTTCCATATTAGACAGAGACCTCCTTCCTTCCCGAGAATTCTACTCCAGGCATAACCATCTACTTCTAACTGAAGTGCAGTGGCCCCTCTACTCCAATTACAGATATCAGGTACACAGCACAATTTGTCTTTCCTTTAAGACTCTATTGAGTGTTTCATAGCTTAGAAAAGCTCTCCTTTAATGCAAGAATAAGTCTCATAATTGGTGTCATCATGACCCATTAATGTAAGATGAAGGAATTTTGCTTCTTGCTAATATACATCATTTCCTGACTTGTCTTAAAGGAACAGCTTTGTTTACGTAATACTTGTAGGCTGAAAATAGTGAAGTCTTATAATGAAAACTACCAGTAGAATAATGAGTGGAATCTGAACTTTTCTTGCTGTTGTGCACTATATATATATATATATATATATATATATATATATATATATATGATGTAATATATATATATATATATATATATATATATATATATATATATATATATATATACATGTGCATATGTTTATAGATATACTTAAAATGATCTAAACAAGTAAATGTCAACATCACTAATGCTAACACACAAAAATCAACAAAAAAGTTGGCATGTCATCATGCCTGATCCTAGGCATAACCTTGGAACATGCAATGATAGTGTTTTTTGCAGGTGGCAAGCCCCCTGCACCCTGCCCACCATACCCACTACTAATTACATATACTAACTCAAAGAGAGAACAATACCTGGGAAAGGGCTCATTCCCCAACCCCAGGGAATGTGCGGTCACACACACCTGTCGACCATCTGTTTTTGTTGATTAGAGTATATCGACTTTACAGCCCATATTTTTATATATATATATATATATATATATATATATATATATATATATATATATACACACACACACACACACACACACACACACACACACACACACACACACAAACACACATTTATATACTTGTGTGTGAAGTCCAGACATCACAAAGAATGCAAATGCATGAATAATGAATCCACTTTTATTTGAAAAGGTAGCTGATAACACCACACAACACAACATAGACTGATTTCACAGTGAACCTCATCAGTACAATTTAAAGGTACAAGAGCTCTGAAAGAATTGATAACTTAATGTCATAATCATATGGCTGGTTCTGGCAAATCATATTCTTCATTCAAAAATTACAGTCCTCAGTAATTCATTTACATTCTTCCATTAGATAAACTACAATATTTAAATGTATGTCATGCTTGAGTAACCTGTTCAGATCTGTAAATTCATTAGGTTGTTTCCCATTGGGCATTTGTGCATATTATAGATGTTTATGCAAAATCAAGTTTCATTTCTGTTAACACAAGAACCTATGATATTAGAGAATTTATCACGTGAAATTGAAAGTAGGTCATTTATCTGGGTACATGCACGTGAAGTGCTTTCATTGTAGGGCAAGTGTTGCAGTTGCAGTCCAAGAAACAATTTATTACAATTCACATTAGTCATGTAAATTATAAATATGATAGGAGTGCTGCATATAAATATATACTGGTACATCATAATGCTGTTTTTACATTTTTGGGATCTGCTAAGCTAATATTAGATAACTTATATACATTTGAATGGCACAGAAAGTTTGATAATCATGAAAAAACTTTGGATAATCAGTTTAGGAATATTATGTAAACCAGAACTGAATTAACCATTGCATTTTTTGAGTGGAATGTTTAATACAAATTTGCCACTAGATGGTGGTGTTAAATACTGTAATTTGTCTAATAGAAGAATATTTAATGACTTAGTGGGAATTGTAAACTTTGAATGAGGAATATAACTTTTGAGAACCAACCATGTGATTATGACATTAAGTTATATTGCTTCTGATTTTTTTTATAACTTTAGAATGCACAGATAAGACTTACTCAGAAGCCAGTCTGTGCTGTGCTGTTTTACAGGATGTTCTTTGTGTTTCACTGTTGCAGTCATCACATTTGGGTTATCTGCTTGCAGTAGCCCTCAGTCGGCCTGATTATCAAAGTCTTGGGTCCTGCGTTGGTTGCTGTCTCATCTTCCATGACGTCAGGTAGTCAGGGGTATAAAGTATGCAGCAGATGCCATTACATCAGTCTTTCCTGCAGTGCGGTGCCCGAAGCAGAAGCAGTTCGCAAGTGCCGGTCGGCCGACTCCTGAAATTTTCGTTTTTGAGTTTCAGAACCGAAGTTTTCAACTAAAGCTAAGTACCCCATTGGGGAAACTTTTTCTTGCTCTAAACCGATGTCAGTAAAAGTCAATAATTGTATTTCTTGTGGAAAGAAAATACCTCATAAAGATTTTCATTCGTACTGTATTCCTTGCCTAGGCCCTGACCACGACGTACCT
The DNA here is from genome assembly GCF_019279795.1 of Protopterus annectens. Taxonomy (NCBI): domain Eukaryota; kingdom Metazoa; phylum Chordata; order Ceratodontiformes; family Protopteridae; genus Protopterus; species Protopterus annectens. The sequence continues at coordinate 623,982,760 of NC_056743.1, read as the reverse complement.
CGCTGTCGGTTTTGTGCCTTATTTAAACCACAAACTATTCGTTGTCTGTACATTTTCGCTTCTAAATATTTTGTTACTCAGTTCAATTATCCAGATATGTCTTCAGTAAGCTACCCGACTACCGACATTCCGAAAAACCGCAAAGATAAAGACAGAGACAGGCCGCCTATGTCCAAAGCTGCTGATGACGCTTCTCCTAAGCTAGTCACCAGTTCGCCAGTACTCAGTGAGGTGCTTTCACAGCCCCTGATACCCACTACTTCAGATTCACAGGCCTCTACTGAGACCCATTCAGAGTCCGGTATGCCATGAGATGCTTCAACTCTGGAACCTGCGAATGTCTCTACCTTGGATGGGTCTGGAGCCACTGTGTAGGCACTGGCTTCTGAGGGTGTATTCAGGCCTACTGACTTGCATATTAAACCGACACCATCTTCTTCTTCTAGGCCTAATACTCAAACCATGCCTAGGAAACTGATGCCCAGACTGCATGGTGAGGCCTCTATGCCTAAAAAACAAATGATAAGAATGGCTGAAGACCTTATTACTTTAATCAGGGGAAGCCAACCTTCCCCCTCTAAGAGACCTAGGACTGAATTTGGTTATGATACTTCTGACCAGGATTTACCCTTATCTACCTATGAGGATTCTGATGCAGAGGACTGTATTCCCTCTGCTTCTTCCCCAGACGATTTTTCTTTTGGCGAAACCTTGCATACTCTTAGGCAGCATTTTCACTGGGAAAGCCAGGATTACTCTGATTCTAAAAAGAGGCTTAGAGATTTCTTACTCCTGCCCCAACACAGGCCTTTAGCTATCCCTACTGTGTTGGACATTGTTGACGATGCCTTTTTGGAATCTAGCTTGGCCCCTGACTGTCTACCTCCTGCCCCCAGAAAACCTGATAGAAATTACAGGGTTCCTGATTCTCATAAGTTTCTTTATAAAAATCCTACTGCGGACCCTGAGACCATCTCACAGGGACCCAAGGGCAATAAGGCTACTACTGCCAAAAATCCTACCCCCTCTGATAGAGATTCCAGGGCCTTGGATAGATGGGGTAAGAAGGTATACACCCCTGCAACCTTGGCCATCAGGGCCTTAAATTGCCACTTTCATATGTTAAAGTATCAGCAGCATATTATTGGATTGCTTAAACAGAAACTGATATTGATTCCTGACTGTGCTGAAAATAAGGATTTTACAGGATTTAATGCATTCTGCTGAACAGGTTGGAAAACATACTTTACACTGTGGTTTTGATTCACTAGAGACATCTTGCAGGGCTGCTGTCACCGGGTCTGTACTTAGAAGGCATGCTTGGCTTAAGGAGCAATCTTTGCCAGATCATGTTAAAACTAAATTGCTGGATGCTCCCTTAAATCAGGACCGCCTGTTTGGTGACAAAGCAGAAGAAGTTCTTAAAAAGATGGAGGAAAAAGCTAAATCTATGCAAACTGTTAAAGATTTCTTACAAGTGCAGCCTCCTAGATTTAGTAGGCATTGGCCCTCAAAAATTGGTCCTTTCCTGCCTCTTCCAGGCCTTCTCAGTTCAAACCCAGAGCCAGCAGAACATCCAGGCTTCAGTCCCAGGGTATGCACAGGACTAAGCAGTGGGGGGCTCCCACTTCCAAATCAGGGAGTAGTAAGACTCCCCCCATGGTAAGCTGTCTCAATGACTTAACTTTAAAACTTCCAAGCACTTCTCAACTGACTGCTCCTTTAGGGGGAAAGATTGCTCTGCAAGCAAAAAACTGGGAACTCATTACCCAGGACAAATGTGTTTTAAACAGTTTCCCAAGGATACAGATTTCACTTCCACACGTTACCAACCCCAAACAGTTGGCCAGATCTACCCCCAAATCAATGGGCAGAGGCTCAAAAGCAAGTACTCTCTCTCTTACGATTAAAGGCCATTCAGACTGCACCAGAAGAGGAAAAGGGACAAGGTTTCTACTCAAGACTTTTCCTGGTATCCAGAAAAGACAACTCATAGCATCCTATCCTGGACCTTTCTATCCTAAACACCTTTTTGGTGATTCCAAAATTCAAGATGCTAACTCTTCACCAGTTGCTTCCCATGATAGGCAAAGATGCCTGGTTGGCAACACTGTATTTAAAGGAAGTCTACCTGCACATCCCAATCAGGGAATCTTGCAGAAAATACCTACGCTTCAAAGCAGGCTGCATGCACTATCAGTTCTCTGCACTGTCCTTTGGCTTATCTACTGCGCCCAGGGTATCCACAAAGTGCCTAGCTCCAGTCATTGCATTTTGCAGGCAAAGAAATATTCAAATATACACATACCTGGATGATTGTCTAATTCAGGCAGAAAGCCAGGACGCACTTCTGAATCATCTGCCATTTGTACAAAAGGTGTTAACTTGTCTGGGGTACACCATAAACGAAAAGAAATCACATCTGGTATCCTGTCAATAAATTATATTCCTGGGAGCAAGCTTGAACACAACTTCCCAGGTGGCTTTCCTCATGCCAGAGAAACAAATTAATTTGATAACGTACTTCAAACTAGTGGCCACAAAAACCCTGCTATCTGCAAGGCAAATACTGCAAGCCTTGGGGTTCATGGCCTTATGCATTCTACTAATTCCATATGCAAGACTGCATATGAGGAAACTACAATGGCATCTAAAAAGCCTATGGTGTCAACATTCTCAGGATCTAGAAGCAATGATTCCTATCAAACCTTGCCTACGGTTAGAATTCCTTTGGTGGGCAGAGGCCTGCCACCAAAACAAGGGACTACCATTCACTCTACCCCCTGCCACCCAAACTCTAACAACAGAGGCATCAGGCTATGCATGGGGGGCTCACCTGGCAGGGAAGTGCATTCAAGGCAAATGGAACCCAAGTCAAATGCACCTGCATATCAATCAAAAAGAAATGTTAGCTGTAAAGAATGCTCTGACAGCCTTCAAGGACCACATTCTTCCAGGACAATTAATGGTAAAGACGGACAACACCACTGTTATTCTTACCCCCTCTGCAGACTAGCCATGGCTCTGTGGAACACAGCCTTTGAGCTACCAAGTGCATCTACAGGCTCAATTCCTGCCAGGAAGACTAAATACACTGGCAGATGAACTAAGCAGAAATCTCATGGACCCACATGAGTGGAAACTGGAACCAAAGATTTTCAACATGTTGCTCAACAAATGGGGAATCCCAGATATAGACCTGTTTGCCTCCCCCCAGAACTACCAATTGGACAAATTCTGCACAAGGACTCCCTACAAACAAGCTTGAAAAGTGGATGCTCTGTCCTTCAGCTGGGAAAATCTATCAGTTTATGCCTTTCCTCCTCTGCCTCTCCTCTCTAAAGTGCTACTAAAGATCAAACAGGATAAACAAAGGATGATACTGATTGCACCAGATTGGCCACGCCAACACTGGTACCCCCTCATGCACAGTGTGTCACAGCTGGCCCCATGGCATCTACCTCAGACCCCTACCCTGCTATCTCAGCAGGAGACCCAGATTCTGCACCCCCGGCTTCAAACCCTGAACCTGGCAGCCTGGCTAATTACCTAATCTCAGTTACCATCCTTCAGTAAACAAGTGTTGGATGTCATTTTGGAGGCAAGAAAGCCTAGTACTAGAAAATCTTATGCTGAGAAATGGAAAAGATTATGTGCCTGGAACCAAACTCAAGGGATGGCCACAGCAGCGTCCAACTTACCTCAGATTCTTCAATACTTAACTGAGATGCTTCACAAGGGCCTTTCCTTTTCCTCCATCAAAATTCACGCTTCAGCCATTTCAGCTCATTACAACACAGGACCACCCCTCTTTTCTCACCCACTGCACAAGGTGTTCCTCAGAGGGGCCAAAAACTTGAGACACCCAGGAGAGCCCCAACCCCAGCCTGGGATCTTAATTTTGTATTGGAAAAACTCACTTTTCCTCCTTTCGAGCCAGCTGCAACTGCAGAGTTAAAATTCCTTTCTTGGAAAACAGCTTTCTTTTTAGCAATCACTTCAGCTAGAAGGGTATCTGAATTACAGGCCCTTATGGCAGTGGAGCCTTTCATCATCTTTCATGTGCACAGGGTGTCCCTCAGAACCAATCCCTCTTTCATGCCCAAGGTGGTATCCAGTGTGGCTCTTAATCAGTCCATTCATTTGCCAACCTTCTTTTCTAATCCACAGAACAAAGGGGAATGGATACTGCACTCCTTAGATGTGCACAGACAACTTAGATTTTACTTGGACAGGACTAAACCTCAAAGGAAATCTGAACAACTGCTGGTGGCATTCGCTGCAGGGGCAGAGGGGAAGGCTGTTTCAAAGCAAATCATTTCTAAATGGATAGGCCATTGCATTCATTTCTGCTATAAGCACTATGGAAAACCTATCCCACAGGGGATTAGACCCCATTCAACCAGGGCTGCATCTACCTCTACAGCCTTTCTCAGAGGTGTCCCTACCAGAGACATCCTAGAAGCTGCTACCTGGAGTTCTGTACATACTTTCACCAAGCATTACCATTTGCCAATTTTCTCTAAATCCAGAGCTCGCTTTGCCACTGCAGTCTTGCAGGGCCTTATAGCTGGTCCTAATGCTATCTAAATCCCTTCTCCCATCCTTAACTTTGGGAATATACCCAAATGTAATGACTGCAACAGTGAAACATGAAGAACATAGTACAGTTGTGTACACTTACCATAAATGTAGATGTTCGAGTGTATTCACTGTTGCAGTCCTGGTTACCCTCCCTCCAGCCCCCTGACTTCCTTTGGCTATACCTCTATTCTCCTTTACTATACTTAAGAGCTTTTTGGTGTATTTGCTTTTTTGTTGGAGGTATAACCTTGTATGTATGTATATATATATATATATATATATATATATATATATATATATATATATATATATAGATATATAGATATATTTAATTGTGGGGCAAGAAAAACTGATGTAATGGCATCAGCTGCATGCTTTATACGCCTGACTACCTGACATCACAGAAGATGAGACAGCAACTGACGCAGGACCCAAGACTTTGATAATCAGGCCGACTGAGGGCTACTGCAAGCATGTAACCCAAATGTGATGACTGCAACAGTGAATACACTTGAACATCTACATTTATGGTAAGTATACACAACGTACGTTTTCTATTCAAATAAAAGTGCATCTATGTGCATTTGAGTGTTGAATTCTTTATGTTGTTTGGACTTAATATTGGCTTCCATGCTTCATTGATGGAGTCCATCGCACTAAGTTGTTTATACTTTACTTTAGTGAGTGCTTATCAAAATATCCCCCAAAACCCCTTATACTAGATTATTTTATTAGTGATGGGTTCCCACTATTGATGGTTCACCCTGCTTACTACACTCAGTTTATTTGGCTTTACTCAACTAATTAAAAGCCCTATGAGATTACATAAAACAACTAACAAATACACTTCTTTTGACTGGATTTTGACCAATGCCCCAGACAAAATAAATAATTCAGGTATTCTCCTAGACACATTGTGACCATCACCCAACATTTGCATTTTGTCAGTGAAACAACATACTCAAATCTATAAATATTAATCAAGTTAGAAGTGAAAACAACTTAGACTGTAAAATGGAGAACATCGATATCTGTGTAGTGACTGAGACCTGGTTCAAGGCTCCAGAGAGCACCCCTGCAATACCAGGCTACAACTCTTACCACACTTTTCGTCACCAAACCAAGACCAAAACACTAAAGGTGGAGAAGTGTCCATATTCACCAAGGATATTCACACCTCCAGGCTAGTTGCTCAACACAATGCATCTGGAATTCTCCATGTGCAGCTAACACTAATAAATACTGCAATCCAAATTGTAGCTTGTTACAGATTCCCCACCATGCCCCAAGATTCTCACTACACCTTTGTAAACATACTGGAAAATATTAAGATACAACCAAACACCCTAATACTGGGTGATTTCAACTACCCTGCCATTAATTAGGAAAACTACTTGGGTACCAACACCTTTTCCCAACGGTTCTTGGAATTCATAAATTCCAATGCCCTGGATCAACTAATCCATTGTCCCACCAGGGGCTCCAATATCCTAGACCTGGTCATTATCAACATGGGAGATAGATGCTCCACATCAGTGGTTACCCCCTCATTGGTCAGGTCTGACCATAAGCTAATCACCTTTGACATCCACATCTCACCCCCACCCCCCCAGTAAGGAAACCTCCGCAAACAACTTCTTCAAAGCCAACTTCATGCTACCCCAAATCAGAGGTGACAAACTTGATGACACCCATGCAGACTAGAGCTGAAAGTTTGACTGCTGAATCCTACACTAAGGCACTGTACGAGCACATCCACTTGTGCATGAATCGTGCCATCTCAAATAGAACCAAGACACTCTCCTCCAAAATAAATAGCCAATCTGGTGGTCCCCTGCCATAAATAAACTATACAACAGAAGGAAGAAACTGTTGCAGAAAAGAGGAAAATCCCAGGATGCAAAAAACTCTCTTACCAGCCTCAGTAAGAAGCTGAGATCCCTCATAAAATTCTCCAAAGCTAGTAATGAAAATAAAATTGCCAAAGATTCCAAAGACAATCACAGGGCATTCTATAGTTATGTCAAGAATCTAAATGGCAATGCTCAGATCTGCTGTGAGCTACAACATAATGGCATTAAATATACTGATCCCAAGGATATTACCAATATCCTGGCCGATTGATTTAGTGCCAACTTCACCCCCCTCTCACCCCCTAAAGGGCCCTTCTCCATACCAAAGATTGCCAGATTCCAGTAATCATGGCCACACAGGTAGAAATTGCACTCTCCAAAACTAAGAATACAGCATCCATGGGACCAGATGACATCCCGGGCTGTGTACTACATGAACTACAAAATAAACTGGCATCTCACCTAAGTGTCATGTTTAATCATAGCCTCACCTCAGGCTTCATGCCCACTGAGTGGCACACAGCTACAGTTATCCCACTCCACAAGGGGAGATCCACCTTGGATTCCAGGAACTACTGTCCCATCAGTCTGATGAGCCTGATCTGCAAGGGCATGGAACGCATTATCATGGAACTTATAAACAAAGACATTGGCAACCTTAAAACACTGGACCCCACCCAGTTTGGTGTCGTGAAGGGCCGATCTTGTCTCCTGAACCTGATTGATTTCTTCGAATCAGTCTCCAGAGTTGTGAACGAGAGTAAGGTGGTCCACACAGCCTATCTGGGCCTTGCCAAGGCCTTCAACACCATCCCCCTACTCTGGAATCATAGATAAACTTACTAAGCTGGGCATAAATCCTTACGTCACTTGATGGGTTGCCAACTGGCTTACTGACAGAACCCAGACTGCAAAAGTAGCCGACTCCAAATCCAGCTCCAGACAAGTGACAAGTGGAGTACCTCAGGGTTCAGTCCTGGGACCGCTCTTGTTTGGCATCTGCTTCTCTGAAGTACAGGCCAACACTAAGGGAATCTGGCTAACAAAGTTCGCAGATGACTGCAAACTGGGAGACATTATTGAATCCCCATATGATGAGGATATTCCACAAAAAGGCCTTACAGAAACAGATGCTTGGTGCCAGAGGAATGGGCTCAAGCTTAATGCCAAGAAATGTATAGTTATCCCCTTTGGGAAAAACCATGTACCCATGAATTACCACATAGGTGCCAGTACGCTAAACACCGAAAGTGTGATTAGAGACTTGGGGACACAGGTGGACAGTGGTCTCACCTTCGATAACCACATCGCCACAACAGTCAGGAAATCCTTCTATGTGGCACACCTCATCACTAAGGACTTTTCATCCAGAAAAAAGGAGGTCATTGTCCCACTGTACTCATCCCTCATTAGACCCCTTATAGAGTACAACGCCCCATTTGGTATGTACCTCACAAGACATCTACAACAGCTGTAAAGGCCACAGAAATACCTCACTAAAAGAATCACAGGCCTAAAGCAGAATGCCTATGCTGACCATCTAAAAAAAACACCAATAATCTGTGGCATATCGTCTACTCAGATATGATCTCTGCTTAACATACAAGGCCATGTCAAACCCAAAGCTGTTGGACATGCTCCACTTAAAAAAAATCCCAATCCTTCAGAGCCACACACTCCAGTGATCTAAACTTTGTCATCACAATGAACAAAACATGCTGGAGGGATAGGTTCCTGACACAGAGACTCCCCATACATGTCAAGCAGAGCTCCTCTTTGGCCTTCCAGTTGTTGCAGATGTCTTGTGAGGTACATACCAAAAGGGGCGTTGTACTCTATAATGGGTCTAATGAGTGATGAGTAGAGGGAAACAATGACCTCTTTTTTCATGGATGAGAAACCTTTTGTGATGAGGTGTGCCATGTAGAAGGATTTCCTGACTACTGTGGCAATGTGATTATCAAAGGAGAGATTACTGTCCACCTGTGTCCCCAGGTCTCTAATCACACATTTGGCGTTAAGTAGACTGCCGTCTATGTGGTAGTTCTTGGACACAGAGTTTTTACCAAAGGGGATGACAATGCACTTTTTGGCATTGAGCTTGAGGCCATGGCTCTTACACCAGGCATCTGTCTCAGTGAGGTCCTTCTGTAGGATGTCCACATCATCTGGGGACTCAACTATGGCTTCTAGTTTGCAGTCATCTGTAAACTTCATTAGCCAAAGGCCTTCAGTATTAGCCTGTACTTCAGAGAAGTAGATACCAAACAGGAGAGGTCCCAGGACTGAACCCTGTGGTACTCCACTTGTCACTGGTTTGAAGTCAGATTTGGAGTCTGCAACTTTTACAGTGTGGGTTCTGACACTGAACCAGTTGGCAACCCATCTTGTGACGTAGGGATGTATACCTAGTTTAGTCAGTTTAGCTATAATTCCAGAATGGGGGATGGTGTTGAAAGCCTTGGCGAGGTCAAGATGGGCTGTGTGAACCACCTTATCCTCATCTACGGCTTTGGTGACTGCCTCAAAGAAGTCAATCAGGTTCAGAAGACATGATCTGCCTTTCACAAACCCGAACTGGCTGGGGTCCAGAGTTTGGAGGATACCAATGTCTTAATGAGTTGTCTGCCATCAAAGAACTACATAATAATCCATTTAATATAATTAAAAAAATGTGGGATGTAATATACGTTAACCAGAAAGAGAACAGGTAATTAATTTGTAAACATAAAAACAAGAACTGAATGAACTATCGCAAAAAGTAAAAAATGATACAGACTAGGATCCATCTGAATATAATGTGTAAAGGATAAAAAAGTTTAAATGTGAACAGATTATATAAACATGACATAGATTTAAATATTTCAGTTTATCTAATGGAAATTGTAAGTTTTAAATGAAGAATATGATTTATTTGAATCATCCATATGATGATAGTTCATAGGTGGTTACTAGGCATAAGAACCATTTTAAGCCTAGCCAAACTTATCCCAAATTTACCAAAATACTGTTGACGTGTCAATACCCCAAGGAACTTCACAGTTATGATATAAGCTTGTACATATCAAACGTTCACATGCTGGCCCTGTCCATTAGGGGCATTGGTGCCAAACAAGGGGCAAATTTGCAGTTTCCCATCAGCTGGTCCAAGTTACATTTGAGCAGAGTTAGAGATGATGAGCTTTGTTTCACATGGATGAGAAGCCTGTTCCAGGAAAGGGGTGATCCTTGTCGCACATACCTGTCCCTCCAACATGTCCTGTTTATGTCGCAGATGAGGTTTAGTTTCTTAGATCAGGTATTTCTGATGCTTATTGTTTTGCAGATGTGCAACAGTATGGGATCAGTGGATGCATTGTAGACTAGGTGTAGATCACCAAGCAGCAGTCTGTAGGAGACTGAATGCAGGGACAGGGCTTTGAGTCTGTCTGCATAAGACTTATTGTTTACTCCCTGTATTCTTTTTGTGAAGAACCTCTGTGGTCTAGCAAACTGCTGCAAGTGCCTGATCAGGAACATGCTGAAGTATGCATTGTACTCAATGACTGGTCTGATGGGAGCTGGGTACAGTAGAATAATAACCTCCTTGGACCTGGATGCCATAGCTTTACCTATAGGTTGTGCAATGTAGAATGATTTTCTCACCACAGTGGATACATGGTCAAAGGTCAGGTTACTGTCAACATAGATTATGGGTAAATTATCAGTGTGGTACTTTCCAGGGGTGATCTTCTTTCCAAAGTGTCCTATTATGCATTTTTTGCATTGTGTTTTAGTTCATGGCTGTGGCACCAGTCAGTTGTCTGTGTCGGGCCATTTTGAATATTACCTGTGTCTTTTGGGGATTTAGTGACTATACCTTGCTTGCATTCATTTGCAAATCTTGTCAACCAAAGATACTTGATATTTTCCTTGACTTCAGAGAAGTAGATGCCAATATTGAGAGACCCCAGCAACAGTTCCTGTTGATGATGCTAGTTACTGGCCTCTTTGAGCAGGTGAATTCCACTTTCCTAGCTTCTAGTGTCCTGTCTGATGACATATAGTTTTATGTCTAATTTTTTAAGTTTATCTACAGTGCTTGAGTTAGGGAATGTGTCAAACTCGTTAACCAGTTTGAGTTAGGCAATACACATTTTCTTGGTCTCAGTCATAGCTTTAGTGACCTTTTTAAGTAGGCATGACCTACCTTTGACAAAACTAAACTGGGTACAATCCAGTCTGTGTAGGTTTCCTATGTCATTGTTTATCATCCATCCATCCTCAACTCCTTTTTCCATTTTGCATATAGGGTTGGGGTGTTACTTTAACAGTGATAATCATCTACAGCCAAGGTTTACATTGCCGGGTGGCTAGCCCTGATGTGGTAGTTCATCCGTACCACAGATCCATGATAATTCTTTCCATGTTCTTGATTATGAGCTTAATCAGACTTATGGGACTGTAGTTGCCTGGGTCTGTGGAAGGTTCCCCTTCATGCAGTGGAAAAACAATTGCAGTCATCCAGTCGTTGGGTACAAAGCCTTTATGGAGGTTACGGTTGAAGAGAGATTCTAGCAGACCTGACAGCGCATATTTCATGCTGTTCGGAAGGCATCCTGAGATGTTACCAGGGCCCTTTGAAGTAGTGTTCTTGTCCTTGGAGAGGGCAGTGAGGACCTGCTCCATAGTAATGGCTGGTGGAGAAATGGTGGTGGTGATGGGTATTTCATGAGGGGGTGACTGGGGATGATAGGGGAGTAAAATTGGAGCTAAATCTATCAGCGAGCAGATTTGCTATATTCTCCGGCACCACTCCTTATAGGTGGTTACATTCACCATTAGTTTGACACATTTTTGGCTATTGCCTTTAAGGTTAGGGTTACCACCTGTCCCACTTTGTGAGGGACAGTCCCACTTTGGGCAGTTGTATCCTGCGAAAAAACTGAAAAAATGGCAGATGTCCTGAGATTTTTGTACGGAAATATTTCCTAGGTTTTCTTTCATAGTTTCATAAAACAGTTATTTTTTATCTGAAACACCTAAATGTTATATGAAATAGCATAAGCAACTCAAATGCTACACAAATAAGCTTTTATTTTGGCAAAAAGGTGAAGTTCTATCCTTTGTACTGGTCATGGGTATGTTTTGTCCTGCAAATCTGACATTTCTACAGAAAATGTCCCACTTTGAGCATTTGAAAAGGTGGTAACCCTATTTAAGGTTGTAGACATAACTGAAGAAAGCCTTATGATTTTCCTTAACTGTGGAAGGTATGTATCTCAAATTTGGCTTTGGTGGACTTCATTAATCCCCTGAATTGCTTGTGGCACCACTTATGAAGGACGTGGGACATAGTCAAGAGCAACAGTTATGACTTTCTTATAAAGTTTTTCAGAATTGTATCTTTAGATTGCACTGATGAAGCGTGCAGCAAAAGCAGTCTGCAATGTATAGTTTTATAAGGCTAATTGATTAAATAAAATGGGCATACAGGCATTTCCATGCCAGATTCTTTTTATTTGTTTGGAATTAATTTTGGCATCCAGGCACCAGTGAATGATTCCGTTACACCAAGTTGTTTATGTAAAATATGTGAGTGTACACACAAATCCCAAATGCGTGTCAGGAGACTGTGAGTGTGTGAAATAATATTTACAGCAACCAAATAAATTGAGCATTCCAAGATATTGAAAATAACATTTATTTCTTCCCAAATGGTCTATTGCACAAACTGCATTATTTAAGAAGAAATAAATGTTATGTTCTATATCTTGGAGTGTTGGAATTGTTTGGTTGCTATCTGTCTCTCTGTCTATCTGTATCTGTATGAGTCAACTGAAAAAGAATGAATGACCCAAATATTGATGTTCATAAGATCAACCACAAAATGTTGACTTTGCAAATGTTGATGTGGTACTACACACGCGCCAATCAAAATTCTCAGCACATGCAAAAAAAAAAAAAAAAAAAAAAAAGACTAAAATACCATTTTTTGCAGGGGGAAAGCTCTCCCCCTTGTGCCCCCACAGCAGCTGCTAATTGTGTATACTAACTGCAAGATCGCACATCCTCAAGGAAGGGGAATATTCCCCAACTTTGGTATTGTTAGTTTCGCACACCAATCGACCAGGTGTGTAGTTGACTAAATTTTGTGTGTATCTGTATGTGTATATATATATATATATATATGTGTGTAAATATATATATATATATATATATATATATATATATATATATATATATATATATATATATACATATACATACATACATACATACATGCTCGTGTGTGTGCCCCATTCACTAGATCACTTTATATGGACTTGCCAAATGTTTCAAACACTTATGTATGAGTGACCACTGGTGTGTTTTCCATCAATGAGAGAGTGTTGTTGACTCTGTCCTATGTCCTTCACAGGAGGTGCCTCCACACTGATGTGATCACAGCACTCATGTCAGTATAGAAACCAGACACACTGAGTTCATGTGTTTTCAAAATTTTTCTCATAATTGAACAGCTGTGCTGTAGTGTATGAGTTGCCAGGTTACTCCAGCTGTCATTTTTTTTCTGTTGTAGTGTTTTTAGCTTTTGTTTGTTTTAAGGCATAATCATTTTACTCTTCCTCTCCAAAACACACTTCATGCAGACATGTAAACGTAGCTTCAGTCATCAGATACCATTATCATAAGACATCCATTCAAAGTACTTATTTTGTATTTTGGGATATCAGGATAACCTGTATTAGTGCTTTTCTTTCTGAAAATGTAGTACTGTGTCTCTAGCATACAGAGCCAAAGATCTAGAATTTAGAAGCTTCCATGTCTAAAGATGTAGTAGCATTGCTTTTCCTTCTCCGTGGAAATGTTGTCTGCAGCTAGGCCTGAAATGGAGTCAGGGCATTCACTTGGTAAGACCCCCAAGAGATAATAAATAAGTTGTGTAAGCATAAGAAAGAAAAATGTCAGAAAGAGACGGTCCCTTTGTCTAAATGGAAGGAGAGCAAGGGGCATAATTATAAACATTGTGCAGAATCTCATTGTCACAAAAAAGTCTTTTGGCTTTTCCTGGTTAGGGGTCACCACAGCGGATCACCGGTCCACTTATGATTGGCAGTGAATTTTTATGGTGTCGAGTTTTCAGCCCAGCTCCCAACCTTCAGAGAAGGCACACACACAGTCACGCACCTACCTGCATGTCTTTTAACGTTCAGTCTATCACAGGGAAGATATGCAGACTCCACACAGAAGGCACTTCAGCCAAGAATCAAACGGAGAGCCTCTTGCTGTGAGGCGACAATGCTAACCATGGCATGACCGCGGCCAACTAGAATCTCCTTGTCATTAATGTAACTATTTTGAGTCAAAGTGTCAAATGTTAGTGGCCCCACATCTAAACAGCTTTTATTATAATGGGTGAATATTCACCAAGTATCAGATCAGAGTCACAAATATAAATCAGTCTAACTTTGAAGGCCATTTTCCCTGAGTAGCTGCTGGAATATCCTCTTCTAGAATCCCCATATTGCCATAGTTCTTGAAATCTCCAACTCCTATGGTCAGGGCAGTCATGTGTCTCAGCAGTGCTTATTATGATGTCATGCAGCTGCTGGGAGGGTGCATCCAACCCTTGCCATTCCTATTTCATTTTTGTCCTTTCATCGTACAGCTGTTGATCTTGAAAATATAGCTCTAAAGTTCTCTTATTTAGTGCCGTAAAGGTCTTTGAAGTGTTTGTACTGTTGGAAGACCACCAGCCAGAACCTATACCAGCATTGTTTGCACTGTTTGGCAGACAAATGTGGTAAGTATTGCTACCAATATTAGTGCTTTAACCTGGTCATTTGATTAATTGGGATCATAGCAACATGAATTGAACACTGAAGTAGCAGTGCAAAACAGCTGGAAAATGGAGAGTATAACTAGAAATGAAATTCAGTATAAACCAAATATGCATGGAGAGATCACTAATCATTAATACATTTACAGCTTTGCCAAAGTAACGCTCAGATGCAGCATGCCTTTCCTTTAATATGTTTTAGCTGTTACTCATGATGTATTAGTAGAAGTTTGCTTTCCTTTAATATGTTTTAGCTGTTAGTCATGATGTATTAGCAGAAGTTTGCTTAGCATCACTGAATGTATTTACCAGAAGCCTTTATCTGTAGTTTGTCTTATATTCACTGCTGTTAGCAAAAATCCAACCTAGTATTTTTCCTGAAGTTTAATAAGGATTGCATCATGCTGTTATGCTGTAAACATGCTATTCAGTGCACGTTGTTACTTACCTGGTTCACTGCCACCTCGCTTTGTTTGCAATCCTGTGGTGCTTTGCGTGAGTGCGTGAGTGAGTGCGTGAGTGAGTGAGTGCGTGAGTGAGTGAGTGAGTGAGTGAGTGAGTGAGTGAGTGAGTGAGTGCGTGAGTGAGTGCGTGAGTGCGTGAGTGAGTGAGTGTGTGAGTGTGTGTGTGAGTGCGTGAGTGAGTGAGTGAGTGCGTGAGTGAGTGCGTGAGTGCGTGAGTGAGTGAGTGTGTGCGTGTGCGTGTGTGTGTGTGTGTGTGTGTGTGTGTGTGTGTGTGTGCGTTGCTTTGTATTTCTGTGAATTGGCCTGGATAGTAACCAAGTAGCATTCAAAACTATAGACGTGTATAACATGTACTCAAGTTATTGGAGTTTTGTTATATTCTTATATAATTATTATGGCTTATTGTAGGTAAAGTATGCCTGTAGCTCTCTAAACTACTACTTGACAGTACATATCTGTACATAAAAATATGGATAGGATTGTTCATTTGAAAAAAAAAAAACATTTTTATTATTCAGTTGGCAAAATAGCTGTAAATAATGAACATTTTTATTAAGTGTGCAGGGACAGCAATATGAAGCTATGGGTACAATATGAATTTTTTTTGCTGCATTTCTGTAGTAGATCATCTTACTTGCCCTTAAATAAATAAGAAAAAGAAGAGTTTGCTGAAATTATAGCACAGAACAGTAAGTTTACAAGCAAATAGTAAGCTCTATCATATAGAAAAAGGTTTGAATCCCTTGGTGTCTAGACTCCCCCTTCCCATAACTACCAATAAAGGACAAAATGATATACAGAAAAGTTTTATTTACACGTACACTAGTGATTCAACATATATAGAGAACACCTTACATGCTTTTTGGCCATTATTAACAACACAAGAGGACATTAAAGCTTATTTACCTAAAACATTAACTTTTATTAGATGTTTGAACAGAACTCCAACTTCCTCTCATAGAAAAAATGGTACATACAAATGTGGTATGTGTAAACAGTGTAATTATTTATTAGATGCTGCTGAAATATTTTTACCATCTAGGAATTGCACTTTAAAGACATCAGGATACCACAACTGTAACACAACAGGAGTAGTTTATTTGGGTATATGTACATTTTCTCATGGTTTCTATGCTTCTAATGCATTCTTTAAACATTCTTTAATTTGTACTAATATGTCTTTATAATTTTTTATTGACCCCAGAGGAGGTGATTGGGAAAGTTATTTAGAAACTAGGGAGTTAATTTGGCAACTTAAATTAGATGCCTCAAAAAATCCGGGAATGAATGACAGTATCAGTATCAATAGTATACTAAAGGTGAAAAGAAATAAATTATAAGTGGTTTGTACTTTAATCTGTACTTTGTGTTTACTATACTAATTCTAATTGACATCAACATCAAATATATTATGAATGTTTTTTAAGAAGAATGTTATAATTTATTTACATATGAATTTAATTTATAAATGGAAAGAATAACTAGACAATAATGAATTACACACAAACACATATAATGTACATAAGATTAATTTTTTAGTAGTGGTCTATATACAAAATAAGAGTAAAATGTTTTTATTAAAGAAGTCATTTTTTAAAGAAGGCATTTTTAATTATTTAAAATACAAGTGTATAAAAGTTTAGTTTAATGTACTTTTTATTCATTATAACAGTAATTAATGAATTTTTTAATATTTTGGTACATAAGACATATTAACACATTTTTGCAGTAAATGAGATTTATGTAGTGGAAGAAGTTTATTTAATAGTTCTATTAGAACTTCAAAAAAGTACTAAAACACTATGGCACTTTAAATGTCGATGGTATTTAATTATAATTGCTAATTTGGCCTATTAACCTGTGTATTTAACCAGCATGGCCATAAGCTCATTTTAATCTTGAAAAAGCCTGGAATTGTCCGTTATACTGGACTGTTTTTATCGTGTTTGTGGAATAAAAGATTTACGTGGAAACTCTGTGGTCTTGGCATTTTCCAACAGCTTTATTGGATTTTTGCTTTTCAATACATCTTTTGTATTTGCAGTAAGAAGATTTACTGTTTCTGTAACCTCTAACAGCTTGTTGGTTCCAGCCTGGTGTGACTTCCTGTTTCTGAGTTGACTCGATTGGTTTTGCTTCATTTGTTTCTAGATTCATATAACACAAATTGGAGTAAATTACTTAGTGAGACCAAAATTCCTTATTTATATCTGGAAACAGGCATACAGGCATGTTGTGTCTATCTTGTAGAAAAGTGATTTAATCAGTTAATAAGTTGGTTGAGGAGGACCAAAATCAAGTACTGTTGGACAGTGTAGTGGTGAGATGTGAGCAGTCATAAACATGAATAGTTTGGGAAAGAAAAAAAATAATTTTCTTGACCTTTGAACCTTCATTTCTTTATTGGGAGGTTTGTGGAACAAAACTAAAGAGAAAAGACAGAAGGAAAGATTATATGTCAAGTTAATAGAGGTGTCCACTTTCATTTCTGAGACATGGTGTCAATTTTTACAGTATGGGGCAAATGCATCCCCTGGAGGCCATTCCTAAATGGCTATGAACAATTATGTTTAATCTCTTCAGAACAAAACATAGATGAAAGCTGGTGGAAGATGGACTTGAGCTGGTGTGAATTGGGTAACTCTACAATATAATGCACTCTGCATTCTTTTTCTGCTGGCTATGTCTTACACTGTATGACCCATGCCAATGGAAAATAGCTGCATGACTGCCAAATCATACACCAATGCACTGCACGAACATGCACACAAATGCATGAAACTAGTCATACCCAACAGAACCAAGATGCTCTCCTCCAAAAAAAAGGAAGCCAATCTGGTGGTTCCCTGCCATTAATAAACTCTACAACAGAAGGAACTGTTGCAGAATAAGGTGAAGTCCCAAGACTGGAAAAACTCCCTTATTAGCCTCAACAAAAAGTTGAGATCCCTCATCAAATCCTCTAAAGCCAGCTATGAAGGCAGAAATGTGGCAGACACTAAAAACAATCACAAAGCCTTCTGTAGTTATATCAAGAACCTCCACGGCAATACCCAGATTTGCTCTGAGGTACTGTACAATGTGTGTGTGTGTGTGCATGTGTACTGGCCGACAGATTCAGTGCCAACTTTACCCCTGTCTCCCCCCCCCCCCCCCCCAAAGGACCAATCACAATACCGGAAGATCACTAGGCACCCAGCATTACTGCAGCACAGGTTAAAGCTGCATTGTCCAAGGCCAAGAATACAGCTGACATGGAACCCAATAATATCCTTGGCTGCGTTCTACATGAACTACAAAGCAAACTGGCTTGTGTGCCATGTTCAGTCACAGCCTCACCTCAGGCTTTGTCCCTACTGAATGGCGCACTGCTACAGTCATCACGCTCCATAAATGGAGAGTGACTACAGGCCCTGGGAATTATCGCCCCATTAGCCTGACTAGTCTGATATGTAAAGCTATGGAGAATATCATTGTGGACCTGATTAACAAAGATTTAGGAAATCTCCAAACTCTAGACCCCACGTAATTTGACTTTGTGAAAGGGAGATAGTGCCTTCTCAACCTGGTTGACTTCTTTGAGTCAGTTACCAGGGCTGTGGATAAAGGTAAGGCAGTGCATACAGCCTTCCTCAATCTGGCCAAGACCTTTGATACCATTCCTCACTCGGGAATTATTGATAAACACATCAAACTAGGCATCGACCCCTATATCACTAGATGGGTTGCAAACTGGCTCTCAGAACACAGTGTGAAAGTAGTAGACTCCAAGTCAGGGTGCTGACCAGTCAAGAGTGGAGTCCTACAGGAATTGGTCCTGGGTCCTCTCTTGTTTGGCATCTACTTCTAAGAAGTCCAGGTCTACACAAAGTGACTCTGGCTGACCAAGTTTGCAGATGACTGCAAGCTGGAAACCATTATTAACTCTGCAAGTGATGCAGACATCCTACAGAAAGGCCTCACTGAGATCAATAACTGGTGTCGAAACCATGGCCTTAAGCTTAACACCAGCAAATGCGTTGTCATCCCCTTTGGTAAAAACTCAGTTCCCACTAATTATCACATTGATGGGAGCCCCCTGAACTCTGAAGGCGTTATAAGAGATCTGGGGACACAGGTTGACAGCAACCTCTCCTTTGACCACCATATTTCCACTGTGGTCAGAAAGTCCTTGTATGTGGCACATCTCATTACCAAGGGTTTTGCATCCAGGAAGAAAGAGGTCATCGTCTCTCTCTACTCTTCTCTCATTAGACCAATCATAGATTATAATGCCCAATTTGGCATGTACCTCACTAGACACCTGCAACAGCTGGAGAGGCCACAGAAGTACCTCACAAAGAGGATGATAGGCATTAAACACATGTCCTACACAGACAGAATGAAAAGACTCCAGCTATTCTCTGTCTCATATCGCCTACTTAGAGGTGATCTCTGCTTGACTTACAAAGCCATGTCTGACCCAGCTCTGTTACAAATGTTATATCTAAAGAAATCCCAATCCCTCCGCACCACACGGTCCAGAGACCTCAACCTCATTACCACAGTTAACAGAACATGCTGTAGGGACAGGTTCATAACCCAGACTGCCAATGCTCTGGAATGGACTTCCCATACATGTCAAGCAGAGCACCTCAATGTCGCTCTTTAACAGAAATCTTGATGAGTGGACGGGAAATACAAAGTTCACGCCGGAGATCACTCCAGTGGCTCTACTTGATAGAGGCACTGGGAACTAATGATGGGTGGCACAATGCCATGTTACATCTATGGGCTAGGCTTGTACCAGGGCCATTAGACTAGTACACACCTATGAACCTATAACAAAGATCCCCAGCATCTTCCAAACAGAAGAACTCTAGGGCTCCCTTGTCACATACACTTGTTCTTGTAAGATGATAGGTCCTGCTGCTGAATGTACTGAAACATATTAAAAAATACTGTTTGAAGAAACGTTATTTGTTTTTAATTTTTGGTAGTTCTAGCATGGAGTGGTAGAAAATGTGACAGCAGTAGAAATAAAACTGTCACTGCCCCCCCCCCCCATCATCCCGCAACAGAGCAATAAAGTATTGAGGTACTTAGTTCTCCTGAATGCTGAGACGTCAGTGCATCAAATCTTACTTAAGTTTGCCTTTCCTTCTGCCCATCCAGTTCTGTAAACAGAGATGTTCATACATTGCCTGTCTTAGTTTAGATCCCCAGATGAAGATAAGTTGCAGGTCTTGAGGCTGTATTATTTGGGTCATGCTTAGACAGTGGTCCTGTTAAAAGGGGAATGACTTGAAATTCACTACCTCATACCGTAGCTTTCTTGGCTTAAGGATGAATTCCTCTAATATAGTAAAGGTTTCCTGTTAACAAGATAACATTTAAAAGCATGTAGAGAAAGGCAAATGTATGTGCTCACAAAATGTGAAGGCTTGAGTGAGACTGTCATATTGTACAGAAGTTCACTTGCCTGTTAAAAAAAAATCAAAGTGAAACCTCTTATTATTTAAGTCATGAAAAGGAACATGAAATCCATAATGGCCAGACTTCAGAATAATATGCTGGGAAAAAATGAAAAAAAGGATGGCTTAGTTCTTGAGGCATATTGCACCATTCCCTGCTTTTAGAGTAAATACCTTCTGTGATGTCTTTTAATTTTTAGTTCTTGAAATGTTATAAGGTATGACTTCCATATCTAAGTTACCTTATTGTAGAACACCATGCAGTACACAGTCATTCAGAAATATTAGCGGAAGGAAGGTATGTGAGCCAGTGAAGTCCCTGTGAGGATGCAGCTCTTGTCTTGCCCATCCATTTTCACATTTCTATGTAACTTCGCCCTCTGTTCACACCTGATGCGATTTTGACTTTACAGTTTTATATGTAAGCACTAGGCAGTCAAACTCCAGATCATTACAAGCCTAGAGAAAAACATCTATTCAAAAGTTCTTTCCAGCTAAAAGGAAGGACCTTTACTGTTTATTTGCAGTTTTTTTAATTATTACAGTGAAATATTTATTTTTTTCATACTATATGCAGCTGTCAGTTTCTCAGATCATTAAATAGAATGTGGTTACATTCCAAAATAACATGTTTGCGGTTTCTGCAGGTTCTTGAGTACCAGAAGCCATGGCCATGTTTATTTATTTGTTTTGTTTGTTGATTGGGTGGAGCTCTGATCCCACCTGACCATTGTCAGGCTCTGTTACAATGTAATTAATCCTATTCAGGGTTGTAGTGTAGACAGAGTTTCTCTTGGTACTCACTTGGACATGAGAGACAACTTATCCTGGGAGCGATGCTGGCCCATCTCAGGATACATACAAACACTTGCACGCATATGTACACCCCCCCAATGCACATGAGCATGCACACACCCACTGGCGGTTTGGAGGAGTGCCATTTCACCTGCAACACATTTTTGTGATGTAGGTGGAGACTGGAAGAGCCACTGTAAACCTATGTGGAAACAGGGGGGGGGGGGGGGGGGCATGTATATTCTGTACAGAAGGTGCCTCAGTGAGTAACTGGACCAAGAACAAAACTCTGTGAAGCAGTAGTGCTAATTGCTGTAACAGTATAGCACCTGCTATGTTAGTATTGCTCATTGTAATTAAATCTCTCTCTAGCTGGGCAAGGTAGTAAGGGAGGTGGACGTTACTATTATATATATATCAATCAGTTATCTTTCTGCCTTGTTCTGCTGTCTGTACTTTTCATCTGTCTAATCAATGACTTTACCTTCCGACAAACTTCATTTTAAGCTTGACTCCTGTCTTTAGGTACCAATCCCCCCAGCCCTGTTGCCATACCATAGGCTTTAATGTGTTAGGTTGTCTCCATGTAAACCAGCTGTCTTCTGCTGTATTTTTCAACACTCAGTGAATCAGCAGTCATTGCAATTTGTTACTGCACAGTATAGGCAAGCATCCAAGCACTGCAATGGCAGTAGTGTCTTGCTACATCTTTACCATGACAAGTTAACTGTTATTCCCCATTATAATCATTTTGCAGTCGGTGCTTGGATTCTTGAGCAGTAATTTCTTCTCTCTCTCTCTCTCTCTCTATATATATATATATATATATATGGATTCCATACACTAGATCGAAGGTTCGCTACTTCGAAATAGTGTATGGAATGCACACTGCAGCAAAAGTGCACTTAATCGAAGGTGCACTTACGTGAAGTTCAGTACAACGAACATGCGTTGTACTGAACTTCCGTGCAGTACTCATGGACCTTAGGGTTAGGGCCATGTTTATTTATTTGTTTTGTTTGTTGATCTAATGCTAAAGTTATAGCTTCCTAAACAGTATCGCTGTCTGAGTTACTGTTTAATTACCCCGTACCCCACTTAATGATATTTATTTCAGCAGACTGGTGCCCCCATGCTTTCCTTCTCTGCTTTTTTTTTTCCTCCGTTTGTATTAACATCCTTCATGCCAGTCTTCATCATATGAAAATTGTACATCTGAAGTAGGAGATTCATTTGTCTGCAACCTGTGGGTTATGGATCCGATATCGGATCCGAACCGGCATGGTTTTCCAGCTATGGATCCAAGCTCTCAGCTCCTCCCCTCACCCATAATGCCCTGCTCTACCCTCATGACCTCAGATCTCATTTGCCACGCATGGTGACTGGATTTGTTTCTCAAGCTCTCAAGCTAAGTGCTAGTTTTAAGTGTTAAATTTCAAATTTAAAAGTTTTTATTGATTTTTTGTGTGAAAGTGTAGGTTTCCCCTTTGATATATTTACTTTTTAGAGTTAATCTAAAAGTTATATCCCTCCCCTCGCTGTTAGCGTAGTGTGTGTGTGTTGGGCCTGTGAGTGTATTTTTTGTTGTTTAGTTACTTTAGTTTTAGTAACTACTGTGTTAGATTGGGATGGCAGAGCAACCCAAATCTATCTTTTCTAAATGCTCCGAGTGTGGCCATAAGCTTTCCCCAGCTGATGGCCACACTCGGTGTTAGATGCCTGGGGTTGAACACCTCACATCTGGATGTTCCATTTGTGCAGGGTTCAACCCCAGGGCATTGAAGGAGCGGAGGTCCAAGCTTGTTTTGGCGGGCCTTTTACCGCCGGACTCGGCTCCGACCTCCGCTCCTTCGAGTAACCGTACCACGGTTATTCCTTCTCGCACCCTCCTCCTCCTGGGACTCAACCTCCCGCTTTCTGGTTCGGAGGAGAGGGATGCTAGAAAGGACCGGAGGGAGAAGCACCATAAGCGGCGGGCCGAGACCTCTGTTTCGCCCCGCCAGCCAAGCGGCTTCTCCCGCCCGCTATCAGCTCCATTGTCGGCTCGGTCTCCTCCTTCTCGGCTCCGGTCTCCAGTGTGTTTTTCACCGGGACCTGAGGAGGAGGAGACCCGATCTCCGTCGAGGCTATCGAGGAGGCACTCCAGGCCTACCTCGGTAGCCTCGTCGAGATCCACGTATAGCCTTTCGGATGCTGATCTGGACCGGATGATGAGAAGGTTCATCCAGGCCCAGATGCAGATGGGAGTGCTCTTGCCTCCCCCCCCTCTGGGGGGGGAGCTCAACACCCTTTTTCAAACCGATTGCTCCTTCTCCGACCCGCTATCCGGGTTCGGAGCAGCTGGAGCCGAGCAGCTTCGGAGCCGGGGGTGGGTCGGCGCCGATAGTACTTTGTACTTCGGATCCGACCTCTTGGAGCCTGGATCCGAGCCTCGGATCCGGGGGGATCAGTGCTCCTTCGGCGCCGTCTGTGTCGGAGCACACTGTCCCTTCGGATCCGAGCGCTTCGGTGCCGGCTCCGATCCACTCTTCGGATCCGAGGGGGAGCCGATTGTCGGATCCTTTGGTCGAGGTCGGCTACCCTTCGGCATTTGATGTAGTGGAGAGGGCCCTGTTGAGGGTCTCCGGACCCCCGGCACTTGTTCGCCCGTCCGCTCCCTCTGCACTGGGCCAGGCTTCCACCATCTGGCCCTTGGGACAGCCCGCTTCTGTGCCCCAAGCTGCTCCAATGGAACAGGTTGCTGCTTGCGAGGAGTCCTCTGACAGCCCCCCAGAGGATGTTCCTCGCAAGCATACGTGCAAAGGAGGCACATTGACTCCCGAGTCTCTCACGGAAGACACGGACTTGGAGGAAGGGAAGGCTCCCACGGTCACCCCGAGGATGTCTCATTTGGGGACATCATGGAAATGCTCCGTATAAGGGGGGGGTGGTCTGCCCCCAAGTCTTCCTCGGACGAGTCCGTGTTCTTGGAGGCATTTGAAGCGGGCCTGTCTACCTCTTGGGTGTCCCTCCTGTCGACCCCCTGGTGGACCTCATTACCACCAGGGCGTGGAAGGAACCGGACACCGTGGAGCCAATTCCAAAGAGGCCCGATAGGATCCTCAGCCCACCGTCCGACCGTGCCCATTGGAGTAAGGGGCCTCCGGTAGATGCCATGTTGACGGCGGCCACCAAGAGGGAACTTGCTCAGGAGAGTCCTCAGTCCATCCCGAGCAAGGAGTCTCGGATGATGGACCGCTTGGGGAAGCAGATGTTTAGTTCAGCGACCTTCTCGGTAAGGGCGCTGAACTACCTGGCACACGTCATTAGGATGCAGCGAGATCTCATTAAAGAATACGCTGCATCTCCCCCAGAGTCCATGTCGGAGGAGGACAGGGTGCTGCACTCCACCCGCATGGCCACTCTTAGATCAGTTACTAATACCTCTATGCGGCTACTCTCCCACGCTACGGAAGGTGCCGCTAGAGCCGCAGGGGCAGGCCTAGTCACTAGACGTCAGGCCTGGCTCCGTCACTGCGATTTCGTTTGTGAACGCCCCCTTTGATGGTTCTGCCCTCTTTGGCAAAACCGTTCACGAAACCTTGACCCAGAGCGAGAAGGACGGGAAGACGCTGTCTGCCGTCAGAATCCGCTTCTCTGCACCCCAGAGGCCCTACTCTAGGAACCAAAAGGGTCAGAAGAAGATGTGGTTCCGGAAGTCGCAGCAGTCCCAGCCTGCTCCGGACAACCAGTCCTTCCGTGGCAGTGGAGGACAGGGAGGACGCCGCCCTAGAGGCAGAGGGGCTCCCAGAAACTTCGGGTCCAGAGAACCTTTCTCTGAACGGCCCGCGCAGCAACCCTGAGGGTTGCCCGGCTGCTCCACTCTGGAGGCAGTTGGGGACGTTGGGCACCTAGCGGCATGGGAGTCCATAATATCAGACCGCTGGGTTCTCCAAATCATATCCAGAGGATACCGCATCCCTTTTCTTCACTTTCCAAAGTTGAAGTCCCTCCCAGACATTCCACCCGGTCAACGGGAGGCCGCTTTGGCAGAAATTGGCCATCTGCTAAAGAAAAGAGCCATCCAGCCCGTCCCCCCAGACCAGATCAGATCAGGGTTCTACTCCAGGTTCTTTTTAGTGCCAAAGAAGACGGGGGAACTAAGACCAATTCTAGACCTTTCTCTCTTGAATCTGGCAGTCCCCAAGGAAAAATTCAATGGTCACTCTGCAATCTATTCTCCCCCTTCTGGGAGAAAATCACTGGATGTGCTCTATAGACCTCAAAGATGCGTACTACCACATCCTGATGGACAGGCGCTCCAGGAGGTTCCTCCGCTTCCGGCTGGGAGCCAGTCACTACCAGTCCGGGGCCTTCCCTTTGGTCTCACCACAGCCCCCAGGGTGTTCACCAAAGTATTAGCAGTGGTAGCGGCCCACCTGAGGCTTCAGGGGGTGCAGGTCTTTCCCTACCTGGACGACTGGCTTCTTACCGCCCCAACAAGGCATCTACTATTATTGGCGCGAGACTCCTTTCTCCATCTTGCTCCTTTTCTGGGCATTACAATAAATACAAAGAAATCCAACCTGGCGCCCACACAGCTCTTAGATTTTATAGGGGCCAGGCTAGATACGAGGAGTTTACGAGCCTTCCTCACTGCGGACAGAGTTCAAAATCTGCAGCTCCAGGTGCGGGCCATTCTCCACTCAAGTTCTGTTCCGGCGGAGTTGGTCCTGAGGGCTCTAGGGTCCATGGCGTCTGCTATAGCACTTCTCCCTCTTGCCAGGCTCAATATGCGCATCCTCCAGTGGACTCTCTTAGTACAGTGGTCATACCTTGCTCTCCCTATGCATCATCCCATTGCGATCAGCAAGGTTTGCAAGCGGTCCCTCCTGTGGTGGCTTCACTCTCCAGATCTCCACGGAGGCCGCCCGTTTTGTGCTTCTCCCCTCGCCACGGTGACCACGGACGCCTCCGCCTTGGGTGGGGGCATTTTGGGCCGGACCGTCCAAGGCACGTGGAACGATACAGAGACCTTACTGCATATCAACGTTCTAGAGATGAGAGCAGTGCTCTTAGCGTTGCTAGCACTTCAGGACTTTCTTCCCTTGGGAACAATTGCGATTCAATCGGACAACATGTCTGTGGTCTGGTACATCAACAAGCAAGGGGAACAAGGTCTTACCCCTTTGTCGAGAAGCCATGAGAGTTTGGGAATGGGCAATCTCCACCAACCGCTTTCTAATAGCAACGCACATTCCGGGTCGGTCCAACATCCTGGCGGACAAGCTCAGTCGCACCATTCTGACCCCTTACGAGTGGTCTCTCAATTTTCAAGTAGCGGAACGCATATTCGCACGGTGGGGAACTCCTTCATGCGATCTTTTTGCCCCTCCCTCAAACACCAAGTGCGACAGTTTTTTCGCTCTTATACCCCCTCCAGGAGGTTCTCCAAGAGACGCTCTGGTGCATGCTTGGCCACCCGGTCTTCTTTACGCTTATCCACCCTTACCTCTGATGCTCCAAGTTCTTCAGAAAGCCTCTCGGGTGGGTTGCAGAATGATTCTCATTGCTCCGTTTTGGCCTTGACAGATCTGGTTCCCCTTTCTAAGGTCTCACTCGGTGAATCCTCCTTGGATTCTAGATCCCATTCCGGATCTGATATCCCATCCATCCTGCATACCTCCTCTGAACCTGGACAACCTGAAGCTGACCGCTTGGCTGCTCCAGTTCCACTCTTGATCAGGACTCCCGGTATTTCGTCACCTGTTAAGGCAATACTGGTGGCAGCTCATAAACCGTCCACTAGGAAAGTCTACCGCAGCAAGTGGAAACGGTTTTCTTTGTGGCGGAGCGGCAAGGCCTGAATCCCTTCACGGTTCCTCTCCCTTAGTGCTTGACTTTCTAACCACTCTTTTAACGATGGTGCCAGCAGTTCCACAGTCAAAGTACAACTGGCGGCAATTTCTCATTATCACATTGGCCATGACTCTTATCCTCTTATGTCAGCCAAGTTGTGTAAAATTTTCCTTAAAGGTACTTTTCTTCTCAGGCCCCCTGTAAAACAAGCGGTTCCTCCTTGGGATCTCTCTTTGGTTCTCCAGGCCTTGACCGCCCCCCTTTCGAACCAGCGGCTATGGTGGATCTCAAATTCTTGTCTTACAAGACAGCCTTTTGGTAGCCATTACATCGGCCAAGAGAGTTTCAGAGCTTCAAGCATTATCAGCTAAACCTCCTTACTTGGTATTTCATCCGGACCGTGTTTACCTCAGGACCAACCCGTCCTTTCTTCCTAAAGTTGCTTCTGAAGCAAACATTAATCAGTCCATTAACCTCCCTGTTTTCTTCCCTAAATATGAAAACAAAGGTGAATACAAGCTTCACTCATTAGATGTTCACAGGCAACTTAGATTTTATCTAAACAGAACGGCTGGTCATAGGCAATCCGACCAGTTGTTTATTTCCTTTGCTAAATTTAATTTGGGCAAGCCAATTTCTAAAGTTTCTCTGTCTCGCTGGATTTCACAGTGCATCTTATTGGCTTATCAAGCTTCAGGAAGGCCCGACCGGAGGGTGTACATGCCCATTCAACCCGGTCAGTATCTACCTCGGCAGCCTTCAAGGCTAGGATTCCTCTAGATGATATTTGTGCAGCAGCCACGTGGGCTTCATCTCATACTTTTATTTCCCACTATAAGTTGGATCTTGCATCTAGGGGTAGAGCATCATTTGGCTCCGCGGTGCTCCGGAATATCCTTCCATGATGGCCGCCCAAGATTCAGGTAGCTGGGGACTCTGTCCCACAGGTTGCAGACAAATGAATCTCCTACTTCAGATTTAGAAGTTATGTACTCACCATAACGTTCCATCTGAGTAGGTGTATTCATTTGTCTGCAACCATCCCGCCCTCCTATCTCCCTGGCCTTTCAGTTTCCTGCATATTATCGGTTACCCTTTTCAGGGTGTTTTTGCTGTTGGCAAACTCGATCTGAGGTCATGAGGGTAGAGCAGGGCATTATGGGTGAGGGGAGGAGCTGAGAGCTTGGATCCATAGCTGGAAAACCATGCCGGTTCGGATCCGATATCGGATCCATAACCCACAGGTTGCAGACAAATGAATACACCTACTCAGATGGAACGTTATGGTGAGTACATAACTTCTAATTTAAGCCAGTGAGCTACTTTTTCCTTCATCCTATCTTTCTTAGTTATAAACTGACCTACAGGGGTATCTAAATAAAATTTATTCCTGAGTCTCCTACCACAAACTAAATGTTAATGCCTGAGAAACACTGTTAAAGACACTTAGAACCCCTCAGCAAATCTCCCATTCTTCTCTTAAAATCATGCATCCAACCAGTAGCTCTACATTCCATTGTACTGTTATATTTATGTTTTTCTTAAACATTCCTTACTCTACTCTATGGTAGCTCTACATTCCATTGTACTGTTATATTTACGTTTTTCTTAAACGTTCCTTAACCTTTCATGTACATATTGACATTTCTATTTCGTGTTCTAAATATTACCCAACTAATTAATAAGTCTTAAGTGGATGAGGGCTCAACTTGTCAATTTAGATTCACCAATTTTTAACTCTCCAATTGATTTTTGCTATTGGAAATCCCTGCTGCTACCGCTGCAGTTTTTGTTAACATATTGTAATTGTTGTAATTCATAGGGCCTTTTCTCTGCTGTTGTGGGGCCATGTAATTAGAATAGTTAAGTAGGGGGTTGTGGGTGTGCAGGGGGGATTGCCCCCTGTAAAAAAAAAAAAAGTTTATTAAATTTTTGTCAGGTTCAAGCTTCTCTGTTTTTCTTGTCAGGCTGAAGCTTCATTCATTTGAAACTCAGGGACACACTGTAGAACCAGTTCTAAATCAACTAAAACTGGTATGCTCACTAACCATCTTCCTTACCGCTGAAACTCTGAAATTCTGAAACTCTGAGATCCTTTGCGAAAAATGTTCTAATTCCCAAATTAGCACAACCCATGCCTTCCATGTGTTTCTTGAGGTAATTCTTACAACTCAACTAGTTTGCAAAAGATTTCAGTAGAACTGCCAGGTTAACATACACGGTTCCAGAACCAATGAATATATCCTTTTAAGTGTGGATAACATCATGCTTATACACAAAAGTCTGCCTTTCACCATGCTATCACTATGTACAAACTTCTCATTATAAATGTGTGTCCTTCACTAGTCCACAAACCGTTGTTCATTTTACAGCATTATCCACTTCAAACACAAATCTTGGCACAACTACACTAATCAGATTCACATACACTCTCTCCATCAGTAAAATATCCTTCCATAAAATGTCTTTTGTAGTACAAAACTCCCTTACATGATATTACAAACCTCCTCAGTCTTATCCTGTCCAGGAAAACCCTTCTAAATCACCATTCAGACTCATTACAATGTAAATGCTATGACAGAGCACTGTAATTCTTTCACATACTACCAGTACTATCCTATTTCCACACCTTTTTCTAACTAGAACTGCAGTTCCGATCTCCTTAGTTTATCTTAAACTAATGCAGTAGTCTCTTATGACTCCATTTAAGTCTTTATAATCACCTGTCAGCTATTTATATCACCAAAGCAGCACTTAAAAAAGGCATTGAGTCATTCCTGAACTCATTTCAGACATATAAAGTTGCTTAAAATTGTGCCTTTTTTAATTACATTATGTGACTGTTATCCTTTAATTTTGCAATCGTGTGAATTATATTACTTGAATACTATGTTATGTGCTAGGTATTATGCAGACTGTTCCTGAGATAAGAAAAATATACTTTTCTTCATGGTTCATGTGCTGACAAAGATTTTTTTTTGCTGTTTTTCTTTTCAGGTGAGAGTTTGGATATTTCCAGAAGGAACTAGGAACCACGATGGCTCGATGCTTCCTTTCAAACGTGGAGCTTTCCATCTCGCTGTTCAAGCACAAGTAAGAGAAATGACTTCTCATCTTGTTCGCCTCCTTTTTATTTGACACTTTGCAGTACTATTACTTTGTATCATATTCATCTAACAGAGTTTCAGCTAGTGAGATGGCATAGCCAATGTTATTAGCCTGGTGGTCTTGAGTTTCAATGCCCCTTCCCAACCCCAGCTCCCAGCTATGTGTAAATTGTAACCCTGCCCACCTGAGCCCACATTTCCACATACTACCTTTTGGTATGATTTTCCATATTTGTTTTTTCCCAACCTTTTTTACAGTTGCCTATATTCTTCAGAAGTGGATCATGTCCTGCTATCTTTACTCTGACAGCCTTTCACATGGACTTGTATAGTGCTCAAGGAAGTATATATTATTCCCATATTTATAGTGCTCAAAGAAGTATATGTTACTTCCCGTATCTATAGCATCATTAACAGAAGTGTTTTTTTAAACCTGAGTTGGGCACAGAGGACTTTGAAATCTTTCTGTTCCCTCGTGTTGTTCCCAGGCTTCTTGTCAGTAGTACTTTTGTCCTATTTCTGTTGTGTTTAGCCATATTGTCTCATCGCTTGTATGCAGCATCACCTCTGGCCATGTAATAACAGTACTGAGATTGTGTTTGTTGATTTTTGTTTGACAGTCTGGTCATGCAGTAACAAATGCCTCTGAAAATAATTGGCTTACTCTCTTTTCATTGTGATTTGTTCCTCTTGCCTCATGACTTTCTTCTGATTTGGTATTTTTAGATAAAGCATCTCCATTTATAGAAAAATATATTAAGTAAATCTCAGTTACATAAAGTAAGGAGAAAGTCAAATGAGGACGGACTTTTGCAAATGTTAAGAAATAACTTGAAATGAATGGACTATCTTATTTTGTTGTCAGTTAATATTTGTTTCTCAGACCTCCTAGATGAAGTACACATAACAAATACCCTCAGCAGCCCCAAATACACTCTTTCAAAACTATGCCCACATCAACACATAGAGCAACATCTCATGGAGCCTCTACCTCTATCCCATATGGCAAGCCACCACGCAATCCAACATTCTGGTCATTGGAGACTCCATTGTGAGACATAGTGATGTACCTCTCACCAGGCTGAGTAAGGAGAAAGTCACATTCAGTTGCTTATCAGGGGCTAGGATCTGACCACATTATGCACACGCACAGGTAATTGGACCACATGTACCAGTCTGACTCAGTCATAGTCCATGTGGGTGTAAATGACCTGAGACATACCTCCCTAGAATATATGAAGAGAGACATCATGGAGCTCTTGGAAAGTATGTCTCAGGCTAGTACGAGCCCAGCATTGACCAGCATTTTACCTTCTCCAAGGATCATGCACCAATATGAACAAAAGAGGACTGACTTTAATAATTGGTTTCATTTCTGGTGTCAGTCCGATATTTGTCAGCATGGAAGGAGATGGTCAGCAGACCACACTGCTTTGCCAGGAATGGTCTGCACCTCTAACCTCTAGGCTTTCAAATATTAGCTAAAACATTGTCTTCCCCATAGTGCCTTTTTTAGGCAATGCTAAACTGAAAGTACTTCCAACATAGCAAATCAAAACCAGAAAAATCTAAAGGTACTACTGCTCAGTGCTAGAAGTCTAAACAAAAAACTCCACTCCCTAGACCTCTCTTCACCCTAAAGAATGCTGACATCTTTGCTGTCACTGAGAATGGTTTAAAGCTGTGAGCAGCACACCAACAGTGCAAGGTTATAATGCCTTCCACACATTTAGACCAGCTACTGCACAGATAGGGTCTAAAGGTGGGCGTGTCTCAGTTTACATCAAAATTCCATATACCTCAAGGATGGTCAAACAGGACAATGCACTTGAGCTGCTCCATGTTCAAGTCACCGGAGACAAAATCCAACACAACTTCTTTGCAAGCTATAGGTCTCCATGTGTGACCCAGGAAACCCATACTATGTATTTAAACTTACTGGAAACACTCACCATTCAACCCAATACCATATTCATGGGCAATTTTAATTACCCCACTATTAAGTAGAATCCTGAATGACACCAAATGTACAGGAACAGAGATTCCTAAATTTTGTGAACACAAGCTCCTTGGACCAGATTTTCAGTACACCAACAAGGGGGTGCAACCGTACTGGATCTGTTCCTCACTAATATGGGAGAGTGCTGCGTACCCCTTACTGTAATACCTTCCCTGGTGCAGTCAGACCATAAAATGGTTTCCTTTGAAGTAAAAATAAGTCATGGACCCCCAGTTAAACCTAAAATGTTCAGGAACTACTTGAAGGCTAACTTTGTGCTATTAAGTGATAACCTAGCAAAATTTCCAGCGCCCATAAACCATCTGCTGCAGACACTGCTACAACCTTAACAGTCTTTAATTCTGTTTGTTGTTTTTAGAAGGAAATGGAAGGCTTATTAACAGTCAGGATGTAACCGAAACAGTTTTGTGTTCTGGGTGCCATGCATAGATTCTTACACCTTCTGCTTTTTGTGCTGTGGGCCTCTGAGTCCACAATTGCACCAAAATAAGTTGTAACTAAAGAGTCACATCAAGCTGGTGGTTTGGTTTGTTTATTCCCTTATTTATCTGTTTATTTTGACTTAACAGTTCGACTTATACAGGGAAATCATTTTCAGTCATGACCCAAACTGCAGATAGATAAAAATTCATACACAGATGCTGTGCTTGTATTCATAAGGTCATGTAGATGTGAAGCATCAGACACGAACAAAGATTAGGTATACTGTAGCTGTTTATAGAAAGTTACACAAATATCAGGCAGAGATCGGTAATATATATAATCGCTTGCCATGAGGTATACTTTCCTCTTATGAATTGTAAAACTGCCTTCAAATGAATTGAGATTAACTGGGTTAAAATGTAGCGTATTCAGCGAATGTAGTAAACCTGAGGTATGAGCCTTTCCAGGAACATATTGACAACTGAAAGAAGCAGAATTTACTGCTGGCACTAAATGTGGGGAAGCCCAGTGAGTCCCATCAGTGTTTCAGATAACTGCCACCTTACATGAGGAAGCTTTGCTCCCAATCCATGCATCAGTTCTGTGTATGACAGGTGTATATTATTAGTTAGTACTCTGTGCCATACTCCCCTGTGTTTATTTGACTGCAGTTTGCACCTGAGGGAAATGTAGCATTCATATAGCTCATACACTAGGAGCTCAGTTTACTAAGTTGATATGGCTTCATTATTAATATATCACATGTGATTTTGTGAGCAGTGGCAAGTACATCTGGGAAAAGAAAAAGTATAAAAGACTTTAAGATTGTTACAGTTGTTTTTAAAGTACAAGAAAGATTGTTACAGTTGTTTTTAAAGTACAAGAACCAAAAACACACAGCATGTGACCATGCAGCCTAAACCAAAACCAGTAATGAAAAGGGGCTCATATAGTGCCGAAGAGGAAAGTCAAGGCAACAGCCTTTAGAACCCATTCTTGTCTAGAGGTGTAAGCTGCCATGAATAAACTCTGCGCCACATATAGATCCACAGTCAATTTACTAATAGCTCCAAGTATCAGGCAGCCTAGCTCAGCTGCTTCAAAAATCTCAAGATTTCTTACACCTAAGGTCATGCTGGCCACAGAGGAAAACACATTCAAGTCGCAGCTAAACTGTGGTTACCAGTAGGGCTAGGCTACTTTAAAAATAAGTAATCAAAAAAAAAAGGCTTACATAGTGCTAAACATCATACATCACAAGGTTACAATGTTCAGAAAAACGTTGTAAATAACAGAGAGTTGAATGAACAAAAAAAACAATTCAATGTTTATTTACAAGCCCAAGTAAATACAAAAATCATGTAACCCAAAACAATAACGGTTAATCACTTTCATCCCTAATGTGCAGGGCTTCATCAGAACCACTTGAAAAAAAGTACATTCAAGCATTTAAATATAAAATCAGAACCACATGTGACTCCCATAATTAAGTGTTAACAAACAGTGGAGACGTCTTAAAAAACAGTATAACCAGTATCAGTAAAAATGGACAGCACAACAGAACATAAAGGAAACAATTTAAATCAATTTAAAATACAAATTGCAAAAATATGAAGATGCTAAAATGTATATTAGTCAAATGTAATGCACAAATATAGTAAAAAAAAAGGAAAAATGTTTAGAACTGTAAAAGTTATAATATGGCATCTCTTAACTTAAGCACAGGGTAATAGAAATGTGTTCATTCAAGCCTGGCTGGGGCAGATGCATTTAGTCTTAATTTCCAAATTAGTTCTCTAAATTCTGTCTTGGTTTCCCAAGAACCACCACAAATATTATTTGGCACAGCTTCCAAGATACCAAAGAGACATTTTAGAAAAAGTCAAACAATAAAGTGTATGTTTAAACAGTGAGTTGATAATATTACCTCTATTAATTGTGTAAAGGTGTTCATAAATTATTTTTTGAAAGTGTCTCTTGGTTTTACCCTCATAACAAACTTGGATATCCACAGCACAGGGTGATATAAACAACTTTTTTGTAGGCACAGTTACCTTTACCTGAGGTAATATTATAATGGAGGGACCCCAGTGTAATGTGTTCCTCTGCACAACCACATCTCTTTGTTCCCTTGTGAGACTTGATAATATTGTTTGTGATTTGATGTGCAAAAAGAGTCTTAAGATCCCTACCAGTTTTAAAAACAAAATTAGGGCAATTTCCCAAGGTTCTATAAACGCTAAACATTTATTTTTATTAAAACATGTTACATCAGATTGTGACCCTAGTATTATCTTTTTTGGCAGTGCACCAGCATTGTACTGCCTCCACTGTAGCTGACTGGGTCAGAACCTCAGATGTGCTTTGGTTTAAGCCAAACTATTCAATTCCCTGTTTTCCTTCATGAACCTAAAATGAGAGCGAAAGGATATTCTGTATCTTGCCTGTCCACAGACGACTTGGGTACTGTCTTGACTGAACTAAATCTTTCAGATCTGCGGATCAATTGTTAATTTTTTGTGAAGGTTAAGAATAAGGGACATCCTCTGTTAAAACAGACAATTTCCAAATGGTTGTTTAAGGCTATTACCTTTTGTTATACACATTATAACATTCCAGACAGCGTCAAGGCCCACTCTACTAGGGCCTTGGCTTCATGTATGGCTTTTTGGATAACGCTGGATTCTACAAGTATTGTAGAAGCTGCTCCTTGGACTTCTATACAAAGTTTTACAAAACATTGTAAGCTTGATTCCTTCTCTAGGTCCAAATTAAGCTGTCCTGGGACCATTCTCCAGGGTCTCCAGAATTCTTCTCTTTCCACCTCCCAAATGTAATTAGCTAAGGTACTATACCCATATAGCTAAAGCTACTGCAGCAATGATCAATATGATGAACATAGTTTGTGTAAGCAAAACTCACCATTTTATGCCAGGGTGGGGATATTTAGTTTTTGTTGCTCTAGCATTGTCATTTCAGGGCTCAGCCTCTCTCTCTCCGTCTTCTGGCAGGAAAGCTGTGAATGGCTTTCACTCCCAAACTTGTCTTTTAGTCAGCTCAGCTCGAGCTGCCTGATAGTTAGGGTCAAGGAAACTAATTTTCCTAGAAAAATGCTATTAATTCCCAAATTTGGACCAATGGAAAAATATGGCATTTCTAGGAATTTGGCATTTTAAACTAAACAAATCTTTAGTCAGCTCAGCTCGTGTATGAAAGCTGGCATAAAGCAT
This sequence comes from Protopterus annectens, assembly GCF_019279795.1. Lineage (NCBI taxonomy): Eukaryota > Metazoa > Chordata > Ceratodontiformes > Protopteridae > Protopterus > Protopterus annectens. The sequence goes on along the minus strand of NC_056743.1, from coordinate 623,947,174 downwards.
TGGAAGCTGGCTGAGTTATATTCTTGGCAAGATATAACCCATATAGCTAAGGCTACTGAAGTAGTGATCATTCAAATATCTACTGTTATGGTAAGTTTTAGACAGCTGTAGTTTTAGGATCCACTTTTGTGGTTGGTCTCGAAAATTTTAATTTATGATCAACAGAGTAAAATGTTTTTATTATAAATGAAGAGCATGCATATTAATGTTGTGCATTATCCATGAGAATTCAGCTGTTGGTTGTAGTGCACTAGGATAGGCAAAACCCATATTGCGTGGAAATGATTGGCACGTACTCCATAATAATGCATAACTCTTCACGTAATTCCAGGAGATGGTGAAGGAATACTTGCTTTTTTATTGTAAGAAGATGTAAGCAGGATCTCATGTGTTTTCACCAGTAAAAGTCTATAACCTTCAGGACTGGGATAGTCATAGAACTTCTCCGTAGATCAGAAAGTATTTATTTAGTTTTTTTTTTTTTTTGATAATGGAGTCAGTGGTCTGATGTAGTGGGCCATTTTCAACTAGGAAAATAAGTAAATGTTTCAAATTCACCTCAGAGATTGGTACAGTAGCTCTTTTTCTGACAACAGTGATGTAATATTACAAGACACACTTTCACAGTTCAAGTTGTAGTAAGACTGCATAAGGACACACTTGTTCAGAGAATGCACTTGTGGTCAGAGAAAGGTGAGGACAAAGGATGGAGGCAAAGTCGTAATATCAGCAAAAAGCTTCATGAAAATCGAGTGAATCCCATGAGCTTTCAGTTACTTTGTATTATTATTTATTATCTGGTATCTGGGATGAAGCATCTAATATATTGCTTTTACTCATTTAAGTTCATAAGCCGTAGGCTAGGTGTCTAGTTTGTACATACTGTGATATTACTTCATACGTATCCATTTGTATTACTCAGGCACTGGTGCTGATATTTTTGACTTCATCACACAGAGAAACAGAACCACAGCTATGAAAGAGATGACCTAGGAACAGTTAGTGGTCCCAGATCTGGAGGAACTGACAGGGGCCAGGAGAACCTAGTCTTTTCTCTGATAGTGGGAGGGGAGGAAAGCATACATGTTCCATTCAGGCTCCTTGGTGCAGATCAAAGACCTAATAGAGGTGTATGCTTCAAGGAAGGGGCAGGACATCTGAAAGCTTCCATCACTCATGGAGGCAAGTCAGAATCCCACAGAATGTTTGTGGTATGCTCTAGCCCAGAAGCAACAACTTGGTGTATGAAAAGGTCAACTGTAGAGCCAAAATAAGAAAATTGCCCTGACCCACTGTGGATGATGGTCACATATCCAGTGCTTGATTCTTGGCCCAAGTGGAGCACATAGCCCATGGGCACTCAACCTTATGGCAATTAGTGGGGCAGATTGGGGGGTGAGGAGTTTTGATTGTCAGGTGTAGAGAAGGTACAGTAAAATTTGTGATAATCTGTGCATCTCTACAGTTTAAGGTTACTAGAATTTCACTTGATTGTCGCTAGTGTTTTTATGCTCTCATAAGGCCATTCACATTTTAGCCAGTTGTAGCTTGAATGTAATGAAAATGTACATGAGTAATACGATAATTACACTGTTACAATATTATTTTTACTGCTGTACAAGAATTGTTACATTTCTCTTAATTTGCAGAGTAAATTAATTTAGGCTACAATTATGTTTTGGCAAAATAGCTTTGCTTTTTTAACTGCTTGTCAGTAAGTACTAAAACACTTAGGCAGTTTTGTTTTACTCTTTATATTACTTAGGATATATTTTGTTTACGGAGGCATTTCAGAGTTTGCATAGTTTTAGCAAAACTTTTTTCATACAGGCATAGGACTGTTGGCTAGAAATAACCAATTCATTATTCTCAAGGGCATTACGTTTCCTAGAAAAATGCCATAAAATACCCAGATTTGGTCTAAGAACAGGAAAAAGATGGCATTTCCTGGAATTTGTCATTCCATACCAGAATAGTTAATTTTTGTTGCATTTACTACTTGCAAAACTATTGTTTTGCTTTATTTGCTGTTGTCTACTTAATTTCAAGAAAAGAACCATACAAATTTGCACTTGAAAATTATAATGGGCTCACTATAATGGTCAGAAGTTGCTTTAAACAATCATGGCTAGAATTCCTGGTGGTTCATTTCATAAAAATGGATTTTCATTTTTAATAACAGTAAGTCAGTGCCCCAGGTATGTTTCAATGTGGTTTTCATTTGTCTCTTTGAAAGTCTTTTTATAGATACCAAAGTTAAACCCAGGTTATTTTTATACTGGGTTTGTCTGTTTGGATTTTGTTAAAGAGAAGCTTGATTACATGAAAATATATCCACTCCCTAATGCAGTTTAGGCCTTTTATCAGGACCTGAGAGTAATCTTTCTTGCATGAACTTCCCCAATGAAATGACCATCAGTAGCGAAGCAGTCTTCACATATGAAACACTTCTCCACATGCTCAAAATCCTGGCTACATTTTCGGGGCAAATATTTCCTCCTTCAAACCAGACATATGAGAGGGCAGTCATTTTCTTGATGCATCAGACGTGTTAAAAATGAAGAAAATGTGGGACTCTGGTCATTATGTCAGCAAACAACACTTTAGTCTGGAATGAACTTGCTAAACCACAGAAGAGTTGATAACATAAGAGTGAGATAGTTCCAACTTCATATGTTCAGACAAACAAATTTCACAGCTCATATGTTCTGAGCAGCTATGTAGAATGGAGCCTGACTGTTTATCTTCAGCACTTTACTGAATGCCATATTGCTGAATTGAAACTATAGAGTAATATTTCATCTCATACTTGACTATACTCAGTTTGAGGTTGCTCAGCATTGGAAATAAGGAAGTATTTATTTACAACTGAGGTTTTGCAGTCTTGGAGTTAAGAGTGTATACAGTTGTAGGAGTCGAAGGCTGGGTGGCATCTATAAAACAAGTTTTGTTTTATTATTATTGACAATTTTATTGCTGGTTTTATTTTTACAATAACGTGGTGCTTGATATTATCATGGTCTCTTAATTGCCATATACCCTCTGGAAAAAAACTAGCCATCTCTCAAACAGGAAATATTTGTTCCTCAGTTACTCTTTACACTGCAGGATCTCTGTATTCTGACCTCTTCTCTCATTACCGAAGTTTTCAGAGGCCATTTCACACTTTCTCTAATTAATCGCTCAACTGTACTTCATTATGAAGAACACTTCTCATTTTGAGTTGTAAAAAATCCATGTTATACTTTTTTACAAACTGAAAGGGTCTGGTACACATTCATTGCTAGGTATTGTTTAAAACAAATCTTCTTGTTGAATAATATTGAATCATATTAGATCATCTTTTTTAAGTGTGAAGAAGCAGTGGTTAATTATGTTGTAAAGCGAGCATATAGCAAAAGAAAAAAGTCTGGCCACTAAAGTACCACTGCTACATGTCTCTTAACTGTCCAGATTTTTGCCTCATATTTCTGGTCTGTTCCTCATAAAATCTGTAGTTTTCTGGCAAATCACTGAGGAGTGAAGTCACTAAATAATGACATGGGTTTGACTTTCAGGCTTCATATCCTTTAGACAATGCACACCAACACAAATCCTGTTATTCTAGCAGATTTCTAAGTTTAAAACAGAACATTTAAAATCTATCAAACTGTCCCTATTTGTGGGCCCTTTCCACAGTTTTCTTGAGCTAAGAGGTTGATAGGTATGTAAGGAAGGCTGTCCAAATGCAAAAAATCAGGTACATTCTGTAAAACTAAGAACCATACCTGATTTTCCTTGTATTTCTGGGCTGTTGTCAGCAGACTCCAATACCTCTGAACTGCCCAGGTTTAATAATTAAAAAAAAAAAAAAGTAACCGAGATTTTCTTTTCTCCATTGCTTCTACTAAGCAGCACCCATACGCATACACACTACATCAGAAAATGGGAAAGAACAGGAAAGAGCACAGAGGAACACTATGGCACTGAGACATTTCTTTCTTAAATAATGTTATTGTATAATAGCAGTAACTGGCTTGTTGGTGTGGGTAAATGAAGATTTACCCACACCCACTCACCAGTTATTGCTTAATTATTCAATGATTGCTCATTGCTGTTCAAAAACAAGCATTCTGATTGGACATCCTAACCATCATGCCCATTGTAAATTGAGCGTATACCACTAGAAAAAATTCCGGCCACTGAAGTTCCATTGAGCAGCCAGACTTTCTGTTCATATATGCTGAGGTATGGAGCAAAATACGAGAAAAATCAGGTACATTCTGCAAAACTACAGTCAGAAATGTATCTGATTTTTTTTGTATTTCTGTACTGTCATTAGTAAAATCTGGACAGTAAAGAAAAAAAAAAAACAGCAACAGAGATTCTCTCTTTCCTGTTGCTTCTCCTGCATTGCACTGATGTACTGTGCAAGTGTGGGTATTGAAGTTCCTTACACATGCTTGGTATATCACTAACCAATGAAGAAAGTGGAGGAATTCAACAGCACCCTCTTACAAAGATATTATTTAAGAAAGGTAAGCAAATTCTTTCTTAAATAATGTCATTGTATAAAACCTTCACCCTTGTGATCAAACCGCATTAACAGTGGGTAAATCCTGATATATCCACAGACACTTGTGGACTGTTGCTTAATTAAGACTTCCTCCTGACGTTGCAAGTGTATCAGATAGCTTAGATCACTCATTGCACCATTGGTATATGTTACCAGTAAATCAAGTTGTGAAAGAGTTAGAGGGAGTAAATGTCTGCGTAGAGCAGTCTCCTTCTGGGAAGTAGTAGACTCAGATGAAGTTGGAGAATTCTAGAATGAGCAGCTGTATTAAACGTAAGAGACTAGCAAAAATATATGTTGGGACAGTGAGTGCAAAAATGAGTCTTTAGCTGTTGTCAGAATTTACAAATATAAATTAATAAAAGAGATCATGTCAGAAAGCAAAAGGAAAATCATATGACAAGAATAGAAAATGCAGAAAACAGATTTTCCAAATGCTAGTTGTCATACACTGAAGTCCTGTAAAATGTTGCCATAAGGTTTTGTGTCTTGCGGTTGGGAGTGATGTTATTCCTCTGAGATGGTTTTTGGAAACCTGCATCTTAATCTCAAATAAGGCTCAGATGGACCACCCATATGATTTTCTGTTGTATAAGCTGTCAACTCCAGATAAGCAGGAACTTACATTCTTCTGAGTCTATCTAGAATTGTTTTATGTTTGTCCTATGCATTCTTTAATTCTCACATCCTTTCTTAATAACCATCTTTGCGTAGATGGTGCTTCCAGGGGTTTATCCGTTTTATTCAGACTGTTTTTTTCTTAATTAGTTCATCTGTTGTCTAAAATATGTTTTCTTATTGGACTGAGGTTAATATATCAATGGAAGTGAACACCTCTATCTGCCACCATTTTGCAGGGCTATTCAAAAGGAACAGTTGGTAGGTGCTCAGAATCTTCTACTTACCTGTCTGGCTAAGGATGTCATTCTGTGACCGGAATCACCAGCATCTCTAGTATCATACCATATTCGGTTATCATGGTCGGCGCAGTGTCTGATCTCACTCTGTCCTATTCCTCCTAGCCAACATTTGCTAGACTACTGTCACTCCTAATGATATCAGACAACAGCATTTAAGCAGACAGGACCATATGGAAGTTGCACAACTTTGTAATTTAATGGAAGAATGAGGTACTGAGTAAACAGTAAAGTAGTAAGCAAACTAGTATCTACATGAAAATGGTGATCAGTTGGTGTGTCCTTTACTGTATCTCCTGGGAGTACACATGCTAAGACTAACTAAGTAAAGCAAATGGCATAGTACAACTACAAGTACCTGAGTGAGATGGAGGGATATCATGAAAAAGATAGTAAATCAAAGTAAAGTTTAAATAAAATCTGATCTAATAACCTACGGTTCTTATTCCTTTGACACTGTCTTGCAGTAGGTATGCATTTACTAATGTTAAGTCCAGTGGGAATTGTACTTACTTTAGAACAAGAACAGAATGCCATATCCCCTTGAGAGTCCTACTACCATGTAAGAGTGCACCCTTCCCAGTTCTGTTCATCTATGTTTTCTCTGGCATGGTATTTTTATGAAGAAATATTTTAAGTAAGTCGTTTCTACTAATGTTCCATGATCGCAAACTTTCAGTTTAGAAGTTGTTTCCCAAGGCATTCTTTCCTCCATTTGCTGCCAATTCTTCATTTTTCCTTCATTTTTTTTGGCATATCACTAGTGTGTTGAATGGCATTAAGTATAAGAGATCACACACCTTCCTAGAGCTGAATGTTGTCAGCATTACCTGTCAGGGGTAGGCTATTTCCTTCAGTAAGATACTGGTAGACAGAAAAAAAGGTCTCCGATACACCACTGCCTAAGAGTTAAGTACTTACTCTTTTTACTTGCTGTTACAGTTTCTGTCAGACATGCATGCTGTTACTTCAGATGCTTACATAACAGCACGTTACAATCCACATTTTTTATTAATGCATCTATATCCTGAGGGGGGTGTCAGTGATGCTCCCTGTCCCTCACCTTTGTCCAGTCCCACAAAAAAACAGAGTACTGCAAAAGTGGTTAATACATTTTCAGTAAATATTCTACTTGTCAAATTTAAAATTTTTCATATGTATGGCTTTATGGGACTGACTTTTAAATGTATAATTGTGTGTTGGACCTGAATGCAACCTTATTATGTTCATCTGGGATACCTTTTCTGAAATAATAGGCTGTAGATCAGGTGGAAATAAAATATCCCTACCAGTTACTGTCAATAAAACACTTTTATAATACAAGATACAGAATTCAGATACATTAAATGACAAATGAGAGAAATAAAAGATATCCTCACTTATCTGATAGCTGTTATTAGCATTTCTCTGGAGTCACACATGAGGAATTTCTTTTTACTTGTTTGTCATACTAGTATTGGTACCCTTATTGGTCCTGCTCTAACCCTTATTTTAGCACTGTACAACACAGCTTATGTATAGGTAAGAGATTTAAGACTTTGCAGTTCAGTATATGGAATGTGTTTGCTTAAAAGCTGTTTTTTTTTTGCATTTGTTGGCTTATCTTCTAGTACCTAGCAAATTATAGCTTGATCTTTGGTAGGTATAGACTGTGTGAAATAATAGCACAATAGTTACTGTGTTGGGCTGAAAATTTAGGTTTAGCCCCTTAATTATTACTGTCAACACTACGTAACCATTAATAAGTTATTGACTTTCCTGCAACACTGGATTGTGTGTACATGCATGTTATGTGGGTATGACTTATTTGTTTCAGGTTGATAAACTTTATGATATTCTGAAAGCTGGTGCCTCAACTGCAGCTAGTAGTACTGGCATGCTGAGCCCTTTTTAAAGTTACTTCCATCCCTGTGCTCCAAGGTGGTATGAATGTAGGATGCATGATATTATGAAGAATTAGGCTTAAGTCCACCAGCTGCCATTAGCATACAATGTGACTGCGGACTGTAAATTATCTGCTGTAGGTTGTGTATGTGTACAGAAACAGGACTGTGCATCCTTCAGTTCTATTTTTATAAGCTAGATGACATTATGGAAGCTTGGATTTGAATCCCTTTGTCTACCATTGGCACGTTGTGTGACAATGTATTTAGTTTACATTTTCCTTGTGTTCTTCTGCCACTCTGTCTCAAGTGGCCTGTCTAATTTACAGAAACAATAACATTGAAAATACTGTTTGGGTTCCACTATGAATGGTTAAACTGCATTCTGACAAAGCTAATAACTGAACAAACATGACTAGTTGCAGCTTTATATAAATTTAAACTGCACTAAAAAGCTTTTTTTGCAGGTGGCAAGTTACTTTGCATCCCCCACCCATGTGGGGGACATTGTCTTCAGACATCCCTTTATTTATGCATTACTAACCTCATAGCTGCAGATTAACTGAGAATAGTAAAAACTGCAAAAAACTGGGAATCATTCCTGGTGCTGTAATAAAGGGCAGCGGTGGTGCAGCAGTTAGCGTTGTCGCCTCACAGCAAGAGGTTCGTTGGTTCGATTCTCGGTTGGAACGTCTTCTGTGTGGAGTCTGCATGTCCTCCCAGCGGTTGAGTGATGTTTAAAGACATGCAGGTAGGTGCGTGTGGGCGTTGGGCTGGCACCTCGGCACCTTAAAATGCACTGCCAATCTTTAGTGGACTGGAGTTCCGCTTTGGTAACCCCTAACCGGGAAAAGCTGAAAGACATTAGCATTCCTGGTGTTGTAATAAAAACAGTACTGGCAATAGTTTTCTGTGAGAAAGCACGATCGATGAGGTACATCTCATCCAGCTGACTTTATACTCGACCACTAGTAGGGAAGGGTGTTGTTGTTTTTTGGTTCTCTAGTAATGTACTACAAGCATTTATAGTGCCCTGCTAAGATAGTGTGCCTACTTTATGCCAGCCATCATATTCGGTGTTTCACCTTTTTAGTAATATTTTTATTCTGATTCCAAGGTGGGCTTCTTACAGTTACAACTGCAAAGGTTAACACAGCAGCAATGCTGTCTATCAGTATTTTATTTCATATATGTCATTTTCTGTTAAAATAAGGTGGTCCAGCTTTAACAGCTTAGGAGAAGTATGTGTATAATGTGTGCTGGGATGGCTGTCAAGCAGAAGCCAATCAAAGAGGTTTGGCCCACCTAGGGTGCTACTTTTCTGATGTTGGGTGAGGTACAGATCCTGTATAGCACTTACTCAGCAGTTTCACCCTGTTCCCAAGCTTAAAGAACTGGCCTGCATTTGCCCCATAATTCGACATTTTAACCCCACTCCCTAGCTTAAAGAACTAATCGACATCTGCCCTATACATTCAGGCATGTATTCATCATTTTTGGTTTCACTTCTTTTCTAGAAAGCTGCTGCATTCATCATCTACCTCTGTTTGAAGCAAACAGTGCCTGTTTACATTCCCTTGATAGTCAACCGTTTGTGTTCAGACTATTTTTTGCTTACATATATCTTTCTTCTGGTTGATGGTGCTCTTTTGAACAATGTTGATTCCCATGAGTTATTTAGAGCTTTCTTCCAAGTCCCGCCTCACCCGCCTTTCTCAGGAATATATCGCAATGGTACAAATATGCGTACCTGTGTTACTCACCTGTGCATATGTTTAAGCATCTCTTACCCAAAACACCTGAAATATATAAAAGTAATATTTGTAGATATCTATATTTCTAATGTTTAGAGATGGGAGTACATTTCTAAAATGTATTTTTGTGATTTTAGTGGGCAACACCTGAAATTGAATTGTTCATTGCTGTGGTTAGTAGGGGAAACATTTTAAAAACAATTACATATTTAAACGTTTGGGTGACGGAGAAGGAGCAACAGTAAGACGTCTGAGTACAAAATAAAGATACGTAGCTTCACCTTCAATATGTCTTCAGTAAACGGTTAGCTCCAGGTAGCTTCACCTTCAACATGTCTTAAGTAAACAGCTCCAGGTAACTTCACCTTCAACATGTCTTAAGTAAACAGCTCCAGGTAGCTTCACCTTCAATATGCCTTAAGTAAACAGCTCCGGGTAGCTTCACCTTCAATATGTCTTAAGTAAACAGTTAGCTCCAGGTAGCTTCACCTTCAATATGTCTTAAGTAAACAGTTAGCTCCAGGTAGCTTCACCTTCAATATGTTTTAAGTAAACAGTTAGCTCCAGGTAGCTTCACCTTCAATATGTCTTAACTAAACAGTTAGCTCCAGGTAACTTCACCTTCAACATGTCTTAAGTAAACAGCTCCAGGTAGCTTCACCTTCAATATGCCTTAAGTAAACAGCTCCAGGTAGCTTCACCTTCAATATGTCTTAAGTAAACAGTTAGCTCCAGGTAGCTTCACCTTCAATATGTCTTAAGTAAATGGTTAGCTCCAGGAAGCTTTACCTTCAATATGCCTTAAGTAAACAGTTAACTCCAGGTAGCTTCACCTTCAATATGTCTTAAGTAAACAGTTAGCTCCAGGTAGCTTCACCTTCAATATGTCTTAAGTAAACAGCTCTAGGTAGCTTCACCTTCAATATGCCTTAAGTAAACAGCTCCAGGTAGCTTCGCCTTCAATATGTCTTAAGTAAACAGTTACCTCCAGGTAGCTTCACCTTCAGTATGTCTTAAGTAAACAGCTCCAGGGAGCTTCACCTTCAATATGCCTTAAGTAAACAGTTAGCTCCAGGTAGCTTCACCTTCAATATGTCTTAAGTAAACAGTTAGCTCCAGGTAGCTTCACCTTCAGTATGTCTTAAGTAAACGGTTAGCTCCAGGTAGCTTCACCTTCAATATGTCCTAAGTAAACAGTTAGCTCCAGGTGGCTTCACCTTCAATATGTCTTAAGTAAACAGTTAGCTCCAGGTAGCTTCACCTTCAATATGTCTTAGGTAAACAGTTAGCTCCAGGTAGCTTCACCTTCAATATGTCTTATGTAAACAGTTAGCTCCAGTAAACAGACTGCTATGAAGAGAATGTAAGGGCGGTATTCTGCATTTTATTTTGTCAGTTAGTACTGTGACTATCTCACTTCATAACTTGCCCAGGTTTCCTTAGATGCAGCGCTGGGTTTTAAGAACACATCACCTACTTCCAAACTTAAGCACCTGCCTTTCTGTGTAGCTGGCAGTAAAGTAGAAAAACAGATTCATTGTCTTTATATATCTTAGTTCTCTTATTTTTAGATCTTCAAAATGTGACAGAATAGTTTACTGTCATTTTCTTTACCCGCAGTTCATCTAAAAAGTTGAAGTCTTAAGTCAATTTCAAAATTAGTCCGAGACGATGGCTCTGAATACTAAAACCCCAGTTCCTGTTTTTTATGACATCCCTTATAAATACTAACTTCAAGATCATTACCCTATGAAATAGAAGAATCTCAGATGCATCTTATTCTGTGTCCTTATGCATTTTTAGAAATTGTGGTTTTCGTAAATTTTGGGCTTTAGACAGTTTGGTCTCAAGATTCTGTTTTTAGACATGACTCTGTTAGAATAAACATGTTGTGCATGGAACTTCATGATTACCCTCCCAATTCATGGAAGAGGTAAATTTGTTAAGCATCTTTTTGACATAAAAAAGATGCGTAACAAAGTTAAGCTTTAGTCTCATGCTATAGCATAACAGCCGTTAGTGCTTGTAACCTCAGGGCAGCAGCGAAAAGTTAACGCAGCTTTAAACATTGTTCGACATTTCACTCTACTACTTTTTTGTGTGTGTGATTATAAAGTGCCTAACAGATTTTACAGAATTAGAGGACATTTAGCTCCTGTCTTTTGTCTGTTTTATGGACTTCAAACCTGTAAAGCATAGCACTCCCACACATTTTTTGTAACTGATAGCACGTGGAACGCACAAAGATTTATGATATACAAAAAAATTATGGTCACATCTCTCTAATCATAACTACTTATGTGTTCTTGGCAAGGATGTCAATATCTACCTCCCTTGAGCTTTGCTTTACTCTGGTCTTGGTAAATTTCTTGTCATCTGTGCCTTGAACACATAATAGGATTATAAGAACTTACTAGGCTATTGGCCCTGAGGCCCTTACAGGCCTAGCCAAGAATTTAGCAAATGTTCTGACAAGTCATTAACTGATGCCCTTGTCCATCAGGGACACAGGTGGAATCCCAATGGTGTATTTTCTGTTCCCCATCCAGTTATCCAGGTTGAGCTTAAAAATGGATAATGAGGTAGTCTGCTTGACGTGGAGAGGGAGTCAGTTCCATAGAAGGGGGAGCCTCTGGGACACAAATCTGTCCTGCCCAACCAGTCCTTTTGATGTCACAGTCCAGGTTGAGGTTCAGCGTGCTGGTTAGTCGAGTAGAGCTTGACTTGCAGATATGCAGCAGTCCCATCAAGGCGGGGTCTGAGATTGCTATGTATGCCAGACAGAGGTCACCTCTGAGGAGTCTGTATGAGACTGAGTAGAGGGACAGTGCTTTTAGCCTATCTGTGTAGGGTAGGTGTTTGAGGCCCTGGATCCTCCAGGTGAGGTCTTTCCAGCTGCTGCATGTGCTTTGTGAGGTACTTGCCAAAAGGGGCATTGTAATAAACTGGTTATAGTAGGTGACGCACTCATAATCCTCTATACCTGAGGAACCACATATGAGGAGGTGTAGTCTAGCATAGATGTCCCATAAAGTGTTTTCAAATATTATTTGGTGTCTCTATAAACCTAATACGAGTTCAGCCCTTCATTTCACTAGCTGTCAACTGCTGTACTTCTGTACATGTAGTGCATGTGCTGAGTTGTCT